>NC_050603.1:23348267-23568077 GCF_013368585.1 Megalops cyprinoides | reverse complement strand
GTGATCTGACTCTTGTAAAACTGATCAAAACTTTAAAAAAAAAAAAAAACTGGCAGCTGCATAAATCATAAGGAGTAGCCCACTGAATTAACACTTTTGTCTTTGTATTTTTTTTTGTTCCCAGATGATGGACAAGTTGGACGCATTCGTCTCAGGGGACAGAAAGGGTCTTGTAAATAATATCAGAGTCTGCTTGTCATCCAACGACTGTTTTGTCAAGGTATGTGTC
This sequence comes from Megalops cyprinoides, assembly GCF_013368585.1. Lineage (NCBI taxonomy): Eukaryota > Metazoa > Chordata > Actinopteri > Elopiformes > Megalopidae > Megalops > Megalops cyprinoides. The sequence goes on along the minus strand of NC_050603.1, from coordinate 23,567,848 downwards.
TCGAACGGTGCCGTTGGTCAAGGATGTGTGATCCTTCCTCTGTGTAGTTGTTTGCTTGTTTGTTTGTTTTCGACCAGTGCGCTGCAATTTCAACAATCCAAACATGTCTTTGTTTGCAGGTGCCTGTCAATCCAGATCAGCCAAATTCAAAGAGAAATTTCTGGAAAGTTGATGAAAGCCGGATCACGCCAAAAATATTTCGACGCCACTTCAAGGGCATGCTGGACATCTTCCCCGAGCTGGCCTCCAGAGTGAAAGGGGCCGCACACACACGTCCGGACAATTTCAAAGTCATCAACGCATCAGAGCCAAGTTGCCCTGCTGTCCAGAAGGCATGCACCACCAAGTTCAAGGGTCCGTTTTCCATCGAGTCTATTTTGAAGAAAGACCCCAAGTCGCATCCGTGCTCCAAAATTGGCGCCTTATCCTTTGTGTCCGGTACGTCGCACGGAGTAGCTCAACCGTTTCTGTGCACACCGACAGCAGCTGCGGCCAAGAGGAAAACTAGCTGGGAGAAACATATCTGTGGGACAACAGAAAACAGAACTGCATTCGGAGAGCTCATGAATCAGGACGCAAGCTTTCTGCTCTCTAAGGACCGCTGTTATTCAACTTACCCGGCTGTAGAAATTCTGGGCGTTTCAGAAGTGTGCAAAGCAATCAGGCCCTTCAAGAGGATGCGCATGTCTCCAGACGCGCCTGTCATAATCTCTCCTAGAGGAATGATTGCCTCTCAGCTCCACCATTCAAATGTTTCAAATGACTACTTCTTAAAGTATTCCTAATAAATCTTGATTGTCCTAGATGGTGTCCGTCTTGTTAATTTTCAAGTAGTATTGAAACTGCAGTACGCCAGCGATGAAATGTCCTTTTACGATATCGCGCAACATACCCGTGGCGTACGCAGGGCAGCTTACATAAAGTAGCCCTTGGCAGAAATGCCTTGATGTATTTGTCAAACAGGTAAACGCGCAGGGCTGGTTATTTACTTTTCTGACAAAAGGGTTGCAATCACCATCACAGACGAGAGTTTTTACCAAAAGAGAGAGAGAGAGAGAGAAAAGATGATTCACTAGCTATGCTGACATGCTCTTGTCAGGATGGCCGAGTGGTCTAAGGCGCCAGACTCAAGGTGTTCCTCCTTCCCTTACATTGCGGGCCTTCTGGTCTCCGAATGGAGGCGTCGGGTTCGAATCCCACTTCTGACAAAGCTTTTACCTTAATCTCACTGCATACGGCTCGGCCACTACCTTCTAACTCACGGCTATATCTGCACTATATGTCCCTCATGCAGCAGAGTCAAAAGGAAACACAGGAATGCTAACACATTTCACACACCACTTCATCGCCAAACACTTTCACACATTTCAAAAACCACTTGTTGAAATGTCAAAAACAGCATCATGCATGACTCTGCCTTGCCTCGTTTTCTTCACTTCCTTACCGCACGGCTCCTACTTTCAGTTAACCATCACCTCTGGAAATATGCGCTTTCACAACACCAATGGGAATTTGGACTCACATGCTCCAATCACTGATAACTTACTGGTGGAACAAAATCATTTACAACTACTCCAAGGTAACATCAGAAATATTTCCAGGCCGGAACTCACTGCGTGGAGTTGGCTGATGGCACATGAAGCAACGGGATCGCGAACAGCAGAGGAGACACGGAGGTGTGCTTGATCGACAGCAGGGGGCGACGCCACAGCACGACGCTGAGACAGGCATTGTACATCCCCCCATACCCGCGGGACATCTTTTCTGTGAAAGCAGCTTCTGCCAGCAGAGCAACCGTAATCTTCAAAGAAGGGAAAGACATCCTACAAGACAGAGACGGTACCCAATTCTACATTCATGAGCATAATAGACTATATTACTTACACACTGTAAATGATGAATGTGATGACCAATTTAAGGGGTGTTATGATATACAGACATGGCATGAGATTCTAGGGCACTGTAATTATGACGATGTTCAGAAATTACAGAATGTTGTTGATGGTATGACGATCAAGGGTAAAGTAGACAAGCCCACCCTACAATGTGAAGTGTGCACTCAGGGAAAGTTTGTACAAACTAGGAACAGGGAACCTGATGTGAGAGCCAAAGCAGCTCTAGAGTTGGTACACACAGATCTAGCAGGGCCAATAGACCCGGAGTCCAGAGACGGGTATAGGTTTGCGTTATCATTCACTGATGATTATTCCAGCGCAGTGTTTGTGTACTTTCTAAAAAATAAGAGTGGCACAGTGCAAGCAACGGAGAGGTTTCTTGCTGACATGGCCCCATACGGGAAGATAAGTGTATCATGGTAGTGAATGGTAGTAGTGAATGGTAGTGAGTTCACGGGAAAGAATTGCACATCCTTTCCCTGTACTGTTGCTATACTTACTGTATGCAATTTTGTACATCGCTTTGGATGAAAGCATCTGCTAAATAAATAAATGTAAATGTAAAAATTACCAGGCACTACTCAGCAGAAGTGGAATTAGACATGAGACACCAGCACCATACTCATGACACCAGAATGGTACTGCTGAACGAAATTGGCGAACCTTGTTTGACATGGCTGGTGTATGCTAATAGAAAGCGAGTTGCCAAAGGCGTTATGGACCTATGCAGTGCAGACAGCAGCTTTAGTGAGAAACAGAGGAGTTAACAATTGCACAAAACAGATGCCTTACTTAATGTTGACAGGAAGACAGCCTAACATTTCTAGGATGCAAAGGTTTGGGTCAGTGTGTTATGCCTATGAAGAAGACAAAAGAAAGCTAGACTCAAGGTGTGAGAAAGGAATCTTTGTCGGGTACGACAAAAATAGCCCAGACTGCATGATTTACTATCCTGACAATGGGAAAGTGCAGAAGCACAGACTGGTGAAATCTGTGTCCAAAACAATTGTAGAGTGGCAGGCACTGTCAGTGCTCCGTCCCCTTAAGCCACGGTGTTTTTGTTTTTCCCCGTCCCTGTGCTTTTGTTTTCCTTGTGTTCCAGCCCCGCCCCGCTCCCTGTCTGGTCTACGCCCACCTGATCTCCTCATTACCTGCACCTGCCTGCCTGCTCACCTGCATCCCATTGCCTCATCACTCCAGCCCTATATCTTCCCTGCGTGTCTCTGTCTTATTGCTAGTTCGTTTCAGTGATTTTTCCTGTCTCATCCCCGCATTAGTTCCCGTGATTTGCTTGCTGTCGCCATTCCTGCCTGATTCCTGACTTTGTTTTCTGCCTGCCAATTCAGATCTGTTTGATGCCACTTGCCTGCGTGGTTCCTGACTCTGTCTGCCCCGACTACCGATTCTGGATCTGCCCCCGGACTGCTTTCCCGTGTTTTCGAACCCTGCCTGTCCCTGTACCACGAACTGCCTACTGATTCCGAATAAACGCTTGGAACCGTATACCCTGTGGTCCGCGTTTGTGTCCTGATCTCCGATCCTGACAGACACATGTGAGAAAGAGAGCCACGTCTTCTCCCCGGTCGTAACTCTGCCGGCTCCGCGGGATCACACTGAGGGAGACACAGAGCAGCAGCCGGTCAGCCCTCCCTCTCCACCCCGTGCTGGTGACTCACGCACTCTCTCGAGGTTCCGCGGTGCCACCTCCCTTCCAGCAAGGGGATCCACCTCCCCAGCACGCACTTCCACGGGGTGGGGGTTCTCTTCGACCCCGGCTGCGTCCGGAACCAAGTGATGTTTTCCCCGCTCCCTCAGGGATTCGCCGCTGGAGCCCCTTCGGTCGCCGCTCTTCTGAGGCCGCCTAAGCCACACAAACACACTCGCGCATCCAGCACACCAAAGCAAAAAAAGAAAAGAAATTTAACCAAACAAAGCAAACTCAAAACCCGCTCTGGGTCGCGACTCCCAGAGCTCAAACTAAACGCAAAGGAAAAAAACAGCAAACCAAAAAAAAACAAACCCTAAACTCGGCCATGCCGGCACGTTCAAAGGAAAAAAAATCAAAAAACCTAACTCCACACTAAAACCCCGTGTGACAACCTCCGTCAGCGTCTCTACTCCCACTCACCTGCCTAAATAGTTCCTTCTGTTGTCTAAGCAACTCTCTTCTGTTCACTGCTGTGGTGTTGTGGGACAGGATCTCTCCCCATCTCTCAGCTTCCTGACTCCTGTGCTCTGGGGCAGGACCTCTCTTCATGCATGTGTCTCTGACCTGCTGTGTCAGAGCTCTTGAGTGAAGGCTGGCTGTGGTCAGCTGCCTCCCCTCCTGTGGACAGGGGCTCGACCGAGATGGAGTTTCTTTGAGTTATTGTTATCAGAGAGGAACAGAGACGGCCCTCTCATGCGACGTGTAGGCTATTGACACCTCGCAGTGAGCAAGCCACCCGTCTAACGACATGCCACGCATTAGACAGGCTTTTGTGATCCTATGAAACCTGTTTAGCACAGTAAATAGCATGTAAATTCACAGTAACGTTTACTCTATGAACCCTGCTTACCACAGCAAATTCTAGCACGACATCTATATGGTTGTTTCGGTCTTTTTGGAGATTTTTTGTGGCTTTTCGCCAGGATAGCAATTCTGAACTATGGTTCTGATCATTCAGCTTTTCAAAGCGTGGAAGGAAGTTGCCTGATCTGATCTTAGAGATGTCGGCTCGGTAGCTATGGCTGTTTGTGCAAAATCACAATCAACAACAATCCAAGAGCTGTAACCAGTCTTCTAGCCAGCAAGCTTAACACGAGACTAAAGAATGAACAGCTTCATCCTCAGTTCCTTTCTTTCCTTTATTCTATTCTTTATCCTTTATATTTTCCTTTATTCTTATTGTAAAACCGCAAAACACAAATAAATCTTTTTTTTAGCCTGACATGCTTTGTCTGAGTGTAACTTATTACGGAATATGCATCTTGCTTACATTGTATTGCTATCTGAACCACATTAGCCGCCGCTACGTATTTGTATAAAACTACGAGACTTTGACATGTTTCTTAAATGCAACGACGATATAAACTAAAAACAAATTATACTCACGGGCATTGCCCTCGTAGGGAAAGACGTGACCATTAATTGTCTTATCTTCAAAGCAAACGAGACTGAGAAGGCGAGCGAACGACAGCTCTCTTTCTCACATGTGTACAGTAAAAAACTTACAAGTGCGTATTCTTTGTTTCATTAACAACGGCGGCCAGTAGATGGCGCTCTGATACTGTGAATGACGAGAATAATGTAAAGAATCAGGAAACTGTTGTAACAAAAGATGGCAACATGAACAGCATTGCATTCATGATGTAAGACCTTGACAGGCACCAAATTTCGATTACAGATATTCCATTACAGTCATTGTTGCTATGCTAACAATTCGCACGAGTATGACATACTGAAAAAGCATCGTTGACTCTTTGATCCCTGCTTGAAGGAGGTGGGCTCTAACGCGAACCGCCTTTTCTTTGAGTATGGGGCCTCAATGAGGTCGTCTTTCAGTGAATATAAGCGTGCACTTCAGCCGCGAAACATTGCTTCTGTTGAAGGCTGTAGTAGTGAAGGTGTTGGAAAATGTCTGGAAGAGGTCGTTATAAGAGCTACGTCTGTTCGTAGCTCTTATAACGACAAGTATGTCTGACCGTGGGAAGGGAGGTAATTAATTAATTGTTGCTGCGTGATAGTTGGTCGGTAACATTAACTTTCTCCTGAGAGACTCACAAAAAAAAGTGCACGGGCCTGAGCGCCCTAAAATCAGCATGGCCCCGTCTGGGGCTTATGCAGCCCGCTTCGGGCAGTATTGGGTGAGACTCAAGTTCACCGGGAAAGGTGACCCACCCACTAGAAATGAGGTTGGGGAAAGGCTTTTCGAGTCCCAGTGGCTCAATGCCAGCGATGTGTTTTCTTTTATTGGGCTGCCGAACAGAAAAGATTACGAGCTCTGTTTTATGCAAGAAGGACCGCTTAGACGGTTCCTGGAGTTGCACTCTGCTAACGCAGAGAAATGGAAAGAATTCGAAGTTGAGTCGCCTGTTACAGTAGACGTAAAGACCATTATTGTCAAGTTTTGGACCGGAAGGATCCCTGACCAAGACATCGAAACATACTTGTTACGTTTCTGTGAGATACTACAACCCGCCATAAAGCCCGTGGATCGCTTTGGTATCTGGTACGGTATAAGAAAGTACAAGGTGCGTATCCGTAGAGACGATCAAGGGAATCTGTACACGATCCCTAATTCCATTTGTCTGGGTTCCTACAATGGGAAAATCATATATCAAGGTCAAACCCAGACATGTCACATTTGCCAAGCTACGGACCATCACGCCAGGGAGTGTGAATACACAAAGTGTTGGCAGTGCGGTCTCCTGGGACATAAATCCAAGGAATGCCAAAATGTGGCCAAGTGTAGCTTATGTGGAGAAATGGGACATACGTTCTTCAATTGCCCCTATTCTTTCGTCAACAAGCTCAAACCTAAGCAAACCCGGGTTGAGGTATCCAGGGAAACCACAGTATCCAGAAGTAGTCCACACATGGAAGCCAGCGAGAAGAGTGAGATCCATAAAAATGGAAGAAAGGATATAAACCACCCTGATCGTCAGCAGATGGCAGCAGACGCTGTCCAAAGTGGCCAACAGCGCAGCGACGATACTGCCGCTAAGGTCCAACAGGCGGAGCCAATTAATGACGGAACCACGGGCGAAGCCGAAAAACAAGCTGCTTGCGAAGGAGAACGTGAGGACATGGAATCGGAGAATCAATCTCCTGATGTAAGGGAGGCACCTGATCAAGAGGATGACGACCAGCAACCCTCGTCTAGCGTCTATGCTGATCAGAGTGATCGCGACGAAGAGGAGGAAGAGGCGTCTTTTGAAAGTACATCAGAGTCGGAGTACAGCAGCGACTCGCTCTCCCCAGTCGCCGCATCGATTGAACTGAAGAAAGCGGACACCGCACGGCATGGTACCGAGGGACGATGTACCACCTCGACGGACCCGGGTGCTGCAGCAATCACTTTTGGCCAGGCTCCCAGTAAAGGTAAAAGACGTCTGTCTTATTCGCACGTGGTAAAGGCGAAAAAGAAAGACGGAAAACCTAGCCCATGATGTATTTTTGTTGGTTTGCTTGTTTGTTTTTACGAGATTTCTATATATCTATATTTATGACCGGAGTTATATCGGTTTCCACGTACAATGTACGAGGTGTTCAGTCTCGGGACAACAGAATTAAAAAAAATCAATGCTCTATTGCATATGACATGTGACATTTTATGTATGCAAGAAATGAGGTTGATGTCAAATGAAGACATTGAAAATGTCCAACAAATGTGGTGTAAAGGGGTATCTATCGTATCTGTCGGGGAAGATAGAGCTGATGGAATAGGGATATTCTTTTATTGTCAGGAGGTCATAATCCTGAAAAAACGAGAAGTGATCCCTGGCCGACTCTTAGTAGTTGACTGTATATTCAAAGGGGAAAAGATTAGAATTATCAATGTGTATACTGCAAGCGACCGGTCAAAAAAAGTTAGTCTGTTTAATAAATTGTACGAGTTTCTGCATAAAGGATATACAACTTTGATATGTGGAGATTTTAACACAATTACCGACGAAAAGGACAAAATTTCAGAGAAATCCTTTAAGTTATCCATAGAAGGAAAAACTCTCAAAAAAATATGTGACGACGGACATCTAAGGGATTCATTCAGAGTTGTATATCCAGACGGAATTGATTACACGAGGGCTGACGCTTCAACAAAAACAAGAATTGACAGGATCTATGTAAGCGATAATTTAGAGGTGCAAAATTATAAAACGAGTTTGATGATCGAATCGGATCATTTAATGGTAACGATACAATGTAGGTTTACGGGACAATTGAGGAAAACGTATTGGAAACTAAATACTCAATGCCTAGACAATTCGGATTTAGTTGCTGAATTAAAGCAAGAAATTAGCAGAATCAAAGACTTGAGAATACTCACGAAAACAGATGCTGAACTATGGGAAATTGCGAAAAATAGGTTAAAGGCTTTTTTTAAATATAGGTGCAAAATTTTAAATCAAGAAAGGGATCAAAGGTATGATTATTTGATCAAGAAATTTGTAGAGCTAAAAAATAAAAAAGATAGGTTAGAAACGGAAACCACAGAAATGTGTGACGTTAAAAACGAAATTGACTTAATGAACGAAGATTCTATTCGTGGGTTGCAGCTGCAGTCGGGCTTTAATGCGGATATTAAGGAGACACCGACGGCTCTTAACATTATCTCGCAGTTCAAGGAAAGACAGCAAAACAAAAGAATTCAAGCAATTAGAAACCTAGATGGAAGTATTATCGATGACGAAGAAGGATTAAGGCATACTGTGAAGGAACTATGTGAAGGAATGTACAATGAAATAGATGTCGATAAAGACCATATTCAGGCTTTTCTAGGCTCAATTAGAGTAGACCCTTGTAGAAATTACGGTGACTTAGAGCGCCCTATATCGCAGGAGGAAGTAGAACTGGCAATATCGCAACTCAACCGAAAAAAGTCACCTGGAAAGGATGGCCTCCCTGCAGAGTTTTATTTGGCGTGTAAGCATGAGACCTCTGAGCTTTTAGCAGGGGCTTTCAATGAGGGCATCTCAGGTGGTTCAATGTATGAGTCTTTTTATGAAGGTGTCATGTCTTTATTATATAAAAAAGGTGATGCACTCGACATTAACAACTGGAGGCATCTCACTTTAATGAATGTAGATTACAAAATCCTGGCAAAGGTCCTGGTAAATAGACTAGATGATGATCTACAGGCAATTATTGAGAAGGAACAGACATGTGCTGTTAAAGGGAGATTAATGTGGGACAATCTCTGCACTCTTCGAGAAATTATTAGCAGCGCGGATCAAGGCGAGGGCTTCTATATCATCGCGTTAGACCAGAAAAAAGCATTTGATTTTGTTTGAGGTTGTCCGCTCAGTGCGGCACTTTATGTGTTGGCCATAAGCCCGCTAATAAAAAGAATAAAGAGCGACGCAAGGCTAAAAGGTGTACAAGTCGCCGAAGGGAGATACATAATCTCTGCCTATGCAGATGATATTACGGTTCTCGTAAAAACACCAGAAGAACTTTATATCATTACCGAACATTTTAAATTTTATGAAAAAGTCTCGGGAGCTAAACTTAACCAGGAAAAGTCGGAAGGTGTATGGCTGGGGAATCCTAATAAACGTTTTCCAATCAATGTATCTGTTATGGATGAGATCAGAGTACTGGGTATTTTAATTTGCAATACAAACAGCAGCGAGAAAAATTGGGAGAAAAAGGAACTGGAAATAAAACAAGTGGAGAAATGGTCAGACAAAAACACTACGTATAAATCTCGCATAGACTTGATTAAAATATGTATTCTGTCTAAACTCATGTTTCTAGCTTCCGTATTCCCACCTGTAGGACCCTGTATCCAGAGGCTCAATAAAATGTGTTGCCGCTTAATTTGGGGCACAACAAGGGAAGAAACGAAACGAGTCCTGTTATTCAAATCAAAACAAAATGGAGGATTGGGGGCAATACATATCGGAATCAAATGCAAAATTGCCATGTGTAAAATAGTAGCCAAAGGAATTGATAGACAGATCAATTGGATCGGAGACATCACAAGTTGGAAGCACAAAATAGGCAGGGGTAGACATGCAGTTCCATATTATAAACTGATATATGGTGATTTTCTCCACAAGTACAAAAATCTAAACATCAATTGGAGCACAGATTCCAGTAAAGAAATATATAATTCAATTATTAACGCAGATTATGGTGGATGCGTCGTTTATAAAAACCTGACGCTATCCGAGAGCCAAAATTGTGTTCTGCACTTAATGTGCAAAAACTTGTCAGAAAAGACCAGAGACATCGCATGGCTGATAGCAGTACGAAGACTGCCGGTAAGAGCTGTGGTTAAATGGTCTTGTTTTGTCAAAACAAAGATATGCCCGATGCCTAACTGTGAAGAGGATGAAACCCTGGAACATTTTATACTGCAATGTAACAGGTCAGCCACTGTGTGGGAAATGGTGAAATCTATTGGCCTACAAGTTAGTATTAACGAGAGATCTGTTTTTTATGGCCTTTTTGATAAGAAACTGAGTGAGAAATAACATTCTTTGTTTTGGATTGTAGTAAGTATTGTTAAAATGAAACTGTGGAAAACTCGTTCCAGAATGACGATTGACGGAATATTTGTTCCAGCTGAATCGATTTTTAAACAAATAAAGACTGAATTAAATCGCAGACGAACTCTGGACAGTAAGAAAGGAATGCCAATGCCAATGGAATAGGCTTTTATTGTAAATGTATGGTGATTTAACATATTGTAGCTAGAAAAGTGTCAAATATGAAGTAATGTTGTGTATACGATGCACATGTGCATGATACTACATTTATGATATACGTTTGTATGTTTGATGTGTTATGCATTTTTTTTTCTTTTCTTTTTTCTCTCGCTTTTTGAGTATACTAATGTGCATTTAATGTGTATTGAATATGTCCCTTGAGCAATGTCATCTTTAAGGATGTAATCTCTCTTGCAAAATCTAATAAAAATGTATTAAAAAAAAAAAAAGAAAAGGTGGAAAAGGTTTGGGGAAGGGTGGTGCCAAGCGTCACCGTAAGGTTCTTCGCGATAATATCCAGGGTATCACCAAGCCCGCAATTCGTCGCCTTGCTCGGCGAGGTGGTGTCAAGCGTATTTCTGGTCTGATTTACGAAGAGACGCGCGGTGTGCTGAAGGTATTTTTGGAAAACGTTATTCGCGATGCCGTCACCTACACCGAGCATGCCAAGAGGAAGACTGTCACTGCCATGGATGTGGTGTACGCTTTGAAACGTCAGGGTCGCACTCTGTACGGTTTCGGAGGCTAAACGTCAACGTCAATCCTGCAGTGGGATCCGAACTAAAAACCAGTCCAAAGGCTCTTTTCAGAGCCGCCCACCTCCCCATACGAAAGAGTTACACGTTCCATGTTCACTGACACATTTAAGAAAACATTGCTGCGCTTTACCGAAACGGGCTGCAGCAATCTTGGATTGTTACGTTGTATTTTCTCAAGCAGCGATGTAGCTGAGCGCGTGTTTGTTGCCCCCTTGCCGTCTAACGGGAGCGGATTCCCCGGAGCTTGCTTTTTCCCCACAAAGACGGAGATCCACACCAGCCACCACAAGGCTTTTATGTTCTATTGCCTGACTGATGAACGCATGGAACGTTTTATGTGATTGCCGTTGGGTAAATGTTGAAATATTCTGTTGTACGAGTTGATAGTATCGAGGGATCGATTTTGATGAGGAAACCAGGTGAAAAAATGTTTTTGGGTTGTTGTGAATGTTGTAAAAATGAAGCTGTGGGGAAACTCACCAAAGAAGGACTTATATTTTTGTACCAGCTGGTTTGGTTTTTAGACAAGTCCAGGCTTAATTGAATCGTGAACGAACTGTGGATGGTAAGAACGAGAGACCGCTGCCGTGGAATATGGTTTAATTGTAAATCATTAGGAGTGTTTTCTGTTGTATTCGATTGAATATGATTAATGTAAAGTTGAAATGTAAAAATTGTGCATATAATTATATATATATGAAATAATATACATACATACATACACACACACACAAATGAAGTTCTTTGTTTTGATAGACGACTAACGTTTAGCCATGTGGTATTCCCGCCCAAGGAAGTTAGCCAATCGAATTTGAATGTCATCCGATTCAGAAGAATCTGCCAATGAGATCCTGCGATAACTGGTTGGGCAAAGATCGTGGGCAAATTTGCATACACTCCACATATAGGCCACGTATGGGGTGTGAGAGCATTCATTCGTGTCTGCGAAGAAACGAGCATTATGCCTGAGCCAGCCAAGTCTGCTCCCAAGAAGGGATCGAAGAAGGCCGTCACCAAGACGGCCGGTAAGGGCGGCAAGAAACGCAGAAAGTCCAGGAAGGAGAGCTATGCAATCTACGTGTACAAGGTGTTGAAACAAGTTCATCCTGACACTGGCATCTCCTCAAAGGCAATGGGCATCATGAATTCGTTTGTCAACGATATCTTTGAGCGCATCGCCGGTGAGTCGTCTCGTTTGGCTCACTACAACAAGCGCTCCACCATCACCTCCAGGGAGATCCAGACTGCCGTGCGCCTGCTGCTGCCCGGAGAGCTGGCTAAGCACGCAGTGTCCGAGGGTACCAAGGCCGTCACCAAGTATACTAGTTCCAAGTAGAAGGGACGTGATGACAAATCCAACCCAAAGGCTCTTTTCAGAGCCACCCACTCTTTCACATGAGACAAAAACCGTTTTACCTGGCCTTACACGTGGTCGATCGCGAATGGGTCAGTAATAAGACACATGTCGGAAATCCGGAGTGCAGAGATTGAGATCAGGCAATAAATTACTAGCGTATACGCAATTTCATTAAAAGTCACTGCTTTCGTACCATTACCTCGCATAAACAGGCTACCATTGGTTAAAACTCATCCAGAAAATATCACGTCACTGTTCTTATCCAGTCTGCAGCTAGTTTCAACTTTCTCTGAGGCGGTGACGAGGTATTTGCAGGGACTGTATCAGTCGATTACTGCACAATAGGCTAGCATGCATTGAAATGGATGGAGCACGGAAGCGAAAGTTGTGAAGGCTGGCGCAGACACAAGCACAATAGGACGGGGGGTGAATAATAAATGGTGATAGACTTGGTTAGATGAAAACGGACACATATTTGTGTAGAGAATAAATAATAGGGGCGAAAGCACACATCCTTGTGGGGAGCCAGTGGAGGAGCAAACTTGGTCAGACAGAGTTCCATTTACCCTCACTCTTTGTGTCCTGTTATTTAAAAAGTCAAGAATCAAGCCGACAAGATTGTTACTCAATTCAAATTGTTCTAAAAGCCTACTAGTTAAATATACTGAGGTTGAATTGTGTTAAAAGCAGAGGAAAAATCAACAAATAGAAGTCGAGCATGAAACCCATTTCCTTCCAAGTGTTCAACAAGTAAATTAAGCAAAGTGACTGCGGCATCCTCTACTCCTCTACGTGGCCTATACGCAAACTGCATGGGATCAAGCGCATGCTCAGTTTACCTTAAGACTTCTGACCTTACCAGTGTTTCGAGGATTTTCATTAAAATTGATGTAAGAGCAACTGGTCTAAAATCATTAAGAGTTTTGGGGCAACTAGATTTAAGCATCCTTCCAAACCTTAGGTACGTGCTGTGCCTGTAGAGACTGATCAAAAATGTAGTGGACTCAGTTCTTTTGCGCAAGATTTAAGTAAATGACCACAGATGTTATCTTTTGGTCCATGACTCTTATTTACTCTTAGCGAGAGGAAGGCCTTTTCCACATCCTTTTGGTCTATGTCAAAGTGCTGACTATCCTCAAGTTTGTAACTCAGTTCCTGAATTTCATTACTAAAATCAAAAGTATCAAAATGATTATAAGAACAATTAAGGGCATTAGCAAACTCAGTATCTGAATTGAAGCCATCCAGGGTGACCTGACTGCTGTTCTTTGGATTCTGAAGGCCTGTTATAGTTTTCATGCTAGACCAGGCTGAGTCAAGGTTATTTGCAGCCATCTTGTTCTCTAGTTCAGATTTATAATTCTGTTTTGCTTTTAAGATTTCTATTTTCAGCTCCTTAGTAGCTATATACAGATCAGAGGATATTCCCTGTTTAAAACCAGCTTTCTTTTTCTGTATGCTGGACTTAACGGATTTGGTCACCCACGGTTTGTTATTAGGGTAAATTTTAACTCGCTTACAATGATCATGTCCCTACAAAAGGCAACATATGAGCATGTTACATCAGCAAGTTTGTCCAAATCATCACCACAAGATTGTTTAAACATGTCCCAGTCCGTGCAGTCATAACATTCCTGCAGAGAGAGCACAGATTCTTCAGTCCAGACCTTTATATCCTTTGTCTGCACTTTCTCTCTCCTTAAATTCATTTTATATATGGGCAGTAAATGCACACAGTTATGATCCACAGACTTCGCAGAGCCCAGTGGAGGTAGAGGGAGTGATTTATAAGTGTCCTTTACTGTCCCATAACAAAGATCTAATGTCTTATTCCGCCTAGTGGGACAGGAGACATACTGGTAAAAGTCAGTAAGTGTCTTTTTAAGGGACACATGGTTAAAATCACCCAGTATGAAGTTTGGTGCATCAGGTGAAATCGACTGCAGTTTTTGCACCACATCGAAGATAGCTATAGAGGCAGAGGCGGCATTTGCCTTCGGGTGGATGTACACTATTGTCATAAAAAGTTGTGGAAACTCACGGGGCAGGAAGAAAGGACGTAACGATACCGACAAAAGTTCGACATCTGGCGTACAAATGCGTTCTCTGACATTCACGGAGCTACAGTATCGTTTGTTAAAATATGAACATACCCCACCACCTTGTTTTTTCCTCGTCACTTCACCCTTTCGATCCAGACGAAACGGCGCTCCAAAACCATGTCCTGGTCGTGCTCAGTGAGCCATGTCTCAGTGAAAGCCAAGGCGCAGCAGTCTTTGAAGTCCTTCTGAAAACGGACGTACCCCTGGAGTCCGTCCACTTTGTTCCTCAGGGACTGGAGGTTCCCCATGATCACCGAGGGCAGAGGAATCCGGGTGAGCCGTTGTTTCCTCAAGCGTAGTCTGACGCCTCCTCGTTTACCCCGCTTCCTCTTCTTATCCCTCGTTGCCCCACAGGTTTCATGAGAATCTCTCAGAATACAGTCCAGTAGCTGTAGCGTGATATCTGTCACACGAGCTAAACTCGCTAAGTTCAATTGCAGCAGCACATCTCTAGTGTACTGAGTCCGACCCCGGTAGACAGCCCCGTTGACGTCGCAGGCACGCAATAAATTGAACAGAATCCACGGCAGGATAGAGAAGATCCATTTTAAATTAGCAAAACTAGGAGCACTCAATCATAACGACATTCAAACAATTGATTTAAGAAAAGAAAGTACATGTAAAAACCTTTAAAACAAGTATAAAACACCAACATGAGGACGCCAAACTCTCACTGCCAGTCGCCCAATTCGCCTCCAGTAGCTACCATACATAATATTAAGATGTATACTTCTGTAGGCGTTTCTGAATCCCTCTCTGTGGCAGCAGACAACAATGTCTTCATCATCATCCTGTGATGAAGAGCATTCTGTTTCAATATACATTAAACAACTATATTTGGCAAAATCTCTGGAGTATTGAGTACTTACAGCTCCAAGGAGTTCTGTTGTGGCAGGGGAGGATCAACAAGGCAGATGACATCATCAGTGACAGTTGGGAGAAATTAAAAACCCAAAAAGGAATACATATATAAATATATATATGTATATATGGACAAAAGTATCTGGCCACACCTGTTTTTCAGGGTTTGGGCTAGGCCCCTTATCTCCAGTGAAGGGAAATCTTAATACTTCCGCATACTAAGACATTTTGGACAATGCTATGCTTCCAACTTTGTGGCAACAGTTTGGGGAAGGCCCTTTTCTATTCCAGCATGCCTGTGCCCCAGTGCACAAAGCAAGGTCTATAAAGACATGGTTTGATGAGTTCGGTGTGGAAGAACTTGACTGGCCCACACAGAGCCCTGACCTCAACCCCATCGAGCACCTTTGGGATGAACTGGAACGGAGATTGCAAGCCAGGTCTTCTCGTCCAACATCAGTGCCTGACCTCATAAATGCTCTACAGAATGAATGGGCACAAATTCTTACAGAAACACTCCAAAATGTTGTGGAAAACCTTCCAAGAAGAGTGGAAGCTGTTATAGCTGCAAAAGGGGGACCAACTCCATATTAAAGTATATGTATTTGAATACAATGTCATTACAATGTAATGGTCAGGCTTTTGAATATATATATATATATATATATATACACACATCTTATGTAGCAGTTGTGTCCTGGGGGATGATTGGCTCGGATGACCTCCCTCCAGGGATGCCTTCAGCCACTGGTCGCCCAGTGTTATGGCTCAGGGCCAGCTCTTCACCTTCTGTCAGAGGTGGTGGTGGTGGCCCTCCACCCATTTTGCGGCCCTCTGCCTTCTTTCTGTTAGCTGAATAGAACTCAAATGTTAATCTACTAAGTAGGATATTAGGCGAGAGGACATTTATGTGTTTTAAAACAGCATTCTGTTGGGGGTTAAAGCTACTACAAGCTGATCTAGCCACTTAATGATACTTACTTTGTCTAATATGTCAAATATGATTAAAACCAAAGTGAGGTACAATCATGAGCCTATAGGCCTAAGCAAAAAATGTCTTACCTGTTTGAACTATGTTTTTATATTTCATTTTCAGCTGTTGCCAAGTGCGCTTTGTGCATATGGGATTGCACCTAAATGACAACAAAATTTTATTCAATAACATTCCACCACTTTTTCACCTGTAATATTAAAAGGAAGTGTGGTTAAATGTTAAAAGAATAGACTACTGCATTCAAAATTATGCATTGACTCGGGCAGCAATTCTCTCCCACGCCAATTGTCTCTCCTTTGCCACTGCAACTGTGTCGCTTTTTTTCTGAAAATGTGCTCAAACTCGCCATAATCACATATCACAGCTCCAACACTGTGGTCTCAGGCCTGGGAACAATGTAAAGCTGCTTTGTGACAACTTGTGTTGTTAAGGGTGCCATGCAAATAAAAAATTAATTGAATTGTATTAATGTTTTTTTTTTTACAATTTTGAATTAAAGATGTTGTGGTAACTTGCGTAAATGTACGTGCGTCCCATTTTGTTACCATTTTCTTAACATTTCAGGCTCAGATAAATTTGTTGCTTTAAGCCCTGTGGACAATTTCCCTTTGAGTACGTACATTCCGACCGGTAGCCTGCAAGGGATGGGATATTCCAATCCACTTCGCCTTAACCATTATGTGCTCTGAGGGGTCAAAAATGATCCGTTAATATTGATAAAAGATTTGTAGCAACTCGTCTCTTTGCCTCTCACATATAAAAATCTACATATGCACAGACATAAAAGCCCATGTGAGCACACGTATATGCATGGCTTCAGATGGAGTTCCAGTGTTTTACTCTCATTCACTCTCTGTGACACAACACACACATATACAGAGTGAGAAAGAGACAATGCGTGTGCTTAGGCTGGAACAACAACTTTCGACGATTTGTAGCGGTGCCCCTTGCCCTACCCCACCGCTGACTACGATATATACACCATTTCAGAGAAAATAAACTTGACATTTCTAGTACAGAGAGTGAGAAAGTGTGTGCTTACGATTGAACAACAACAGCCCCCCCCCCCCCCCCCCCTCACTTTTCTACACCATTTCAAACCAAACATTTCTTGCAGGAGAGAATTGTTTTCTCACATGGAATGGAGTCAGGAGTGGAGTCATAGTGTTATAAAGGTGCTGCAGATGTTATCCACCTGAGGCCACAGCCGGGGCAGGTTTGTCAATTCTGCAGACCCATAGACGGACCGTAAAACAAGAACAATGTGTTACAAACGTGAGAAATACATCTGTAAAGCCCATGCTTGCAGACTTGCATACATACATGCAGGCCCGGCCCAAACCAATTTGGCGCCCTAGGCGAAAATTTAGGTGGCGCCCCCCTTGCATCGGAGTAAATTCGACTGCTGGTGTACATACTCACAAGAAACTGAATAGCTTTGTCTTCGACATTCTTTTATTTGCGATTGCAAAATCAAAACACTTGGAACAAATTAGAAAGAAATACAATAAAAATATGAAATGAATTTTTGAAATACAATATGAATAGCTTAAATAAAGTATAAGATTTAAATAGCCACAAAATAAAAAAGTGTAAACCAGTGGCATAAAATAAATTATAAATACAATATAAATAAGGCACTGCACACAATAAGATGTTAAAAAAACCCAGTATTGCCAAAAAAAAATTACAAGAATATCAATAAAAGGGGAGAAAGGGGGCTCTTATAAAGACATCTACTGGTGCTTTTTGGTACTGCATCAAAACTACACAACCACCTACTCAACCTCATATCACCTGCTGCTACAGCTTAACTCTCCTGCTCTTTCTTACAGCAAAGTCATCTATAACATCATCGTATGATAGCTTACTTGAGACCACATGATTTATACTAATGATGGCAAGTCCACTTAGACGTTCCTGCATCATTGTAGCTCTCAAGTAGGTTTTTATCAGTTTAAGCTTTGAGAAGCTTCTTTCTGCAGTAGCCACTGTGACAGGAAGAGTGGCAAAGATTCTCAGAGCAACCCACATGTTGGGGTAAATTTCTGCCAGCTTCTTCTTATGCAGGAAGGTCAAGAGTTCCATGTTTGTCACATTCTTTGATGGCAATGGTGGAAAATTCTGCATTTCCTTTGCAAGTTCTGTGCCATCAATGTCCGGCTGGCTGATGCTGTAGATGACACAAGATTTGCAGGGGTGGGACTGAGAAACCTCAACAGCGCATCTGAAGAGAGAAGAGGAATATATTACACCAATCTAATAATAAATATGATATGATACATAATATGATTTTAAGAATAAACTGAAATATGACAAATTAAAAATCTAATGGATATGTGCATGATGACTACGCTGTACATGTTTAATACTTTTCTGATATGCAAATGATATAAGATTCAATTTTTGTCATTACAAGGAAATGCTGATTAGCAGAATGCAAAGAAGTAGTAAACTGCACTATAATATAGAATGTAGGAATGCTAAAGTATGCTATAACAGGAATGATGTGCACTGTGCAGGCTTAAAACTATAGGAAAAGGAATAACACGTTAGCTTTTTGATTAAGGCTAATATTGCAAGCTAAGAAAACGTGAGCTAACCAGTTTTCAATAAAAATGTAAACAAGTTTTATTTTAATTTTAACTCTTGCTGACTCTATAATATTTACATATTTAGAAGCTGGGTGGGAGTGCCATTTTTCATAACAGCTCTGGTCCTTCGTAACATGCCATTAGCCTAACTGAAGTTAAAACAGTTCACGCTAGCTATTTATTGATTAGCAAACCATGTTTGGTTAATAACGTGTCGTTGTTCTCCTACGTACAAATAATGTCATGACATCACCTTTATTGTAACATTACCTCTGTCTTTCTCTCTTTTTTCCTCCTCTTCTTTTCTTTTTTTCCTCCCCTGGGCACCAGACAGTTTGGGACGTTTTGACATGTTGTTGTTGTCCTGTCGTCGTCGTCTTGTTGTCGAGCTTGCTTTTGGGGTCACGTCAATGCGTGCCCCCCTCCCCCCTCCCCCCTCCGCCAGCAGGTAGAGTCTAATTAGTCCGGGGGGAAGGGGGAGCATCTCAGGAAAGTAAAGTGTGATCATCATCATTATTATTATTATTTTTATTCATATTTAATAGGGTTTGCTATGCAGTTAGATGTTTTTGGCTCATTATCTTCCTATTAAGATATATAATACCAACTAATTTTAAGAAGAGTAATTTTTTTTTTCTCCCCCGTTTTTGGCGCCCCCTGGATGGTCGGCGCCCTTAGCATTTGCCTATACTGCCTATGCCGCGGGCCGGCCCTGCATACATGTGCTAAACAGAGAAATACACAGCCATGTGTTTGGTGCTCATGCTTCCCAAAATGAGAGTTAAATAAAGCCATTATGTTTGCCAAAAAGTTCAAGGATGTTATTGTTGTATTTCCTTTCAAAAAAATTCACTGAAACTTTCATTGTTGTCATCTCTTGCTGAAAGAAAAGTGCAATACATTTTTATACCTTTGCAGTGACTATATAATAAAGAATGAACATCGATTGTAGCAAAAACAAACAAACAAAAATCAATTGCAGTCTCTCCGCACTGTGATAACCATTGCAGTCTCTCCGCACTGTGAAGTACGAAAAGAGTTATTCATCAAGCTGTTGATGAGTGACATGATGTTCTTCATGCAAAATAGATTTGGGGCTTAAATTTCAATTAAGAAGCTTTATCATGCGGGTGTGGGGAAGGTGGATCATTTTTGACCCAAATGACAAGGGGAGAATACAGAATATTAAGATCGTACAAGTCCACGGATAGGGGGACGGATATCAGGAACTGATACAGGTGCACTCCTTGGGCAAGGTACTTAACCCACAGCTACCTCAGTAAATAGCCAGCTGTATAAACAAAACTGTGTATATGAGCCTCTGCTGGATGACAATAGTGTAATGGTATGCTGCTTCCTGTGCGATTTCTGGTTTTGACCCCGGGCAATGCTGAAAAGGCAAATCAGAAAAAAAGTTTGTGTTGTATGCATGTTTGAGAACCCCCGATAACATACGCGGTCAGGACGAAAGAGAGGCAGACGACGGTAGTGATCAAAATCTCACCCACGGGCAGCGAAGAGGAAACGCTGTTTGATGTGTGCTTTAATTGGCACAAAAGGAGTCCGATTTAAAACTGACGCTGGGTTAAGAAACGACTGGCATCGTCTCTTCGAGCTGCGCATGGGTCTTGCGCGAATGGATAACACGAAATGTCAGAGTGCAGCAAATGTTTTATCCGCTTTAAGTGTGAAAATCTGCACGAAAAGCAGTACGAGGGGTTCTGTCTCCCCGCAAAGTGGCTAGGTTTTGGGCATGTCGCACAAAAATATAGCGGAACTCCGTAACACGGAGTGGTGTGATGCGAGCGGAAAGGCTTTCCGTCAGTATTCCGTGCTATTTTCACCTGTAAAACAGTTTCAGGGTTGATTTTTTTACTCTTTTGCACGAAGAGAAAACACAGGCGGACAGAGGTGACGGCAGCACCGAATTGTTGCCCGAGGGTTGAGTCTACACGGTTCTCATGTGACGTTTAACATCAACCCCCTGCTTGGCGAACAGCTCTGAATCAGACTGTGCTACAGACTGCGAGTGTATTAGACAAGAGAACCGAGTGAAGAAGAAATGGCTGAAGACGCACCAGCCCCCGCCGCCGCCCCGGCCAAGGCTCCCAAAAAGAAAGCAGCCAGCAAGCCCAGGAAATCGGGCCCTAGCGTTGGAGAATTGATCATCAAGGCCGTGTCCGCCTCCAAGGAGAGGAGCGGAGTGTCCCTCGCCGCCCTGAAGAAAGCTCTGGCGGCCGGCGGCTACGATGTGGAAAAGAACAACTCCCGCGTCAAGCTGGCACTCAAGAGCCTGGTGAAGAAGGAGACCCTGTTGCAGACCAAAGGAACCGGCGCTTCTGGTTCTTTCAAGCTTAACAAAAAGCAAGCCGAGGCTGCGAAAAAGAAACCCGCTAAGAAAGCGGCTCCTAAGGCGAAAAAGCCGGCCGCCAAAAAACCCGCTGCCGCCAAGAAGCCTAAGAAGGCAGCGGCGAAGAAGCCCGCCGCCGCCGCCAAGAAGTCACCGAAGAAGGCGAAAAAGCCCGCTGCACCCAAGAAGGCGACCAAGAGCCCCAAAAAAGCTAAGAAGCCAGTAGCAGCCAAGAAGGCGACCAAGAGTCCCAAGAAAGCCAAGGCCGCCAAGCCCAAGGTGGCCAAACCCAAGACCACCAAAGCCAAGAAAGCGGCTCCCAAGAAGAAGTGAACACTTGAAAGTTCATTTCTCGCACAGCAAAGGCTCTTTTAAGGGCCACCCAAAAGCTTCCTGAAAGCGCAAACACGTTCTGCTTAGCTCTCTTGCTTGTATGCCTGCAGTTGCGAGTGTGCTGTATAGCCAGCTCTATTTCTGTGAGTACGCGTGCAGCTCCCTTAAAGAGCTCTTGTTCAGATCTTCGTGCGCCTCTCCCTTAGTGCTAACTTGCCACTGCGCTCACGCACCTCAGTAACAGCATTTAGTGAATCAATGCTGGATTGCCCCTGCATGTCATTTAGTAACAGTACGGATCCCGCGAGTGAGAAACAGGTTTATCACTGTACACCACAAGTAATGCACAGACACGGGGAAAGAAACAGTGCAGAGGAGCAACACAGACTACTTAAAAAGTAAATAACGCATATTCAATAATTGTATCTGTATACATGTCGACTACACGTTTACAAGTGATGAATGGCTCAGTGTGGAGGCTGTTGTATCGATACATTTCAGTGACATGTTGAATTCTCCACCGGTAATATTGTAAAAGTTGAGCGCCCCCGCAAAAGGCCTGTTCCGATGTGATTGGATGGAATGCCATCGAAGGCTTATCCAATGAATGTGTTGCGTGTGGCTATAAGCCAGGCTCGCGAGGGGTAGATGCGTCGTTTGACAGTTGTTGAGAGAACGTAGCAAGGCCAAACATGAGCGGAAGGGGTAAAACTGGTGGCAAAGCCAGGGCTAAGGCCAAGACTCGTTCGTCCAGGGCTGGACTCCAGTTCCCGGTCGGTCGCGTTCACAGATTGCTGCGCAAAGGCAACTACGCCGAGCGCGTCGGCGCAGGTGCCCCGGTCTACTTGGCCGCCGTGCTCGAGTACCTTACGGCTGAGATCCTTGAGCTGGCTGGCAATGCTGCTCGGGACAACAAGAAGACCCGTATCATTCCCCGTCACCTGCAGCTTGCGGTGCGTAACGATGAGGAACTGAACAAGCTCCTGGGCGGCGTCACTATCGCTCAGGGCGGCGTTCTGCCTAATATTCAGGCTGTGCTGCTTCCCAAGAAGACCGAGAAAGCCGTCAAGGCCAAGTAATTGTCGCAGCGACCACCTCTGGCCCCAGACCCAAAGGCTCTTTTAAGAGCCACCCACTGGTGTCTTTAAAATGCGCAAAATGTTCTCTACAACCTCTACTCTAACGGTCAACGTTAATCCAGTTGCCAGAATTCAGCATCATCAGCTGGAAAATAAATGAGGGGGACGAAGGCGTACACTCAAAAGTGTACTAGGTGATCATCCGAGTTGTTGATCTTGTCTAGTGACCTCTCTCTTGCCCATAATTAGGCGGCGGTGTAGCGGCATTATGATCAAGCAACTACAATGACTCGTTAGCTTGTGAAAGCGCATTTGGCACTGGTGAAAGAACGTTACAGGGAGGAGAGCAGTAAAACGGGATTTTTTAAGGGCGTTTTGCTTGAGGAAGGCTTGCGAGAAGGTTGGGAAAGAAGGCGGGAGTAGAGAGAAAGATGTTTGAATTTTAGGCGGCAGAGACGATGACCCAATGGCCGCAGACAACGAAGTGAGGTGCAGACCAATGAGAGCTCCGTATGAGTTCATCCAATCAGCCTTTGACTGTTACGCGATATAACGATGTGCTGAGCGTGTTACTGCTACTTTCGTGTCAACAGACGAGTGTGCTGTCGAGATGGCTAGAACCAAGCAGACTGCCCGCAAATCTACTGGTGGCAAGGCCCCCAGGAAGCAGCTGGCCACTAAGGCTGCGCGTAAGAGCGCGCCTGCTACAGGCGGTGTGAAGAAACCTCACCGCTACAGGCCTGGCACAGTGGCTCTGCGAGAAATCCGCCGTTACCAGAAGTCCACCGAGCTTCTGATTCGCAAACTGCCTTTCCAGCGGCTGGTGAGAGAAATTGCCCAGGACTTCAAGACCGATCTGCGTTTCCAGAGCTCTGCCGTCATGGCTCTGCAGGAGGCCAGCGAGGCCTATCTGGTTGGCCTGTTTGAGGACACCAACCTCTGCGCCATCCACGCCAAGAGAGTGACCATCATGCCCAAGGACATTCAGCTGGCCCGCCGCATCCGAGGGGAGCGCGCTTGAAGTGCGCCAGTACACGGTCTAAACCGGATATCCAACGGCTCTTTTAAGAGCCACTTCAGTGTGTCTCAGAAGCGCAGATCTCTGTCGTATTCCATGTTTTCATGTGGATTAAGGTGACGTGTAATTGTGTCCTTGGCTTGTGCTTGAAGCGCTACGGCCCCCTCGCCTACATTCCCCAAATAGCATAATATTTCCACCTAGCATGTAGACGTGCTGTGAAGTAAGAATCCCAGTGTTCTCTCGCATGTGATCACGCTGTGATCAAAAACATTGCACGGCTCTCCAGTGACATCTAGTGGAAGTCACATTTTAAAAAAAAGAAAAAAAGGCTTTGGCGTGAGCATGTCGTGCTGTGTTTTTGCGACGTAACATGACAACAGCTGACGCTGAATTGAGTCCTTGATTTTGAGAAATACCCAAAGACTGGATACCGCTACCTTTTGCCGTCACTAATCTATATCAACACATCTGCTCACTGCGCTTCAGAGCAGGCTGGCCATCGCTGTCGTTGCGCAGGCTCAGTCAAAGGTTTATTTTATTTTTCCACTTGGAGACTGTCATCTGCCTGCCTGACAGCATTTCTGAATTACAGTACTCAGCACTCAGCTTTTGGAAGGGTACTTTGCAAAAGCAGTTTGTGTTTGAACAAGATTGCGCATGCTGCTGTGTCTCATCTAGTTTATTATCAAGAGGTTGGTCGTTGGTCGCAAAATTTCAATCTGGAGCAAATTCACTCACTTTACGATGGACCTTGATGGTGTCTCCCTTTCCTCGAGTGCAGCTATCAAAGACCTTGGTGTCATTATTGATCCTTAGCTCTCTTTGAAACTCACATAACTAACACCTCTAATACAGCCTTCTCCCATTTCAGAAATATAGCCAAAATCAGGAAAATTGTATCAATTAATGATGCTGAAAAGTTAATCCACGCCTTTGTAACATCCAGATTAGACTGTTGTAATGCCCTCTTATCAGAATGTGCAAATATCTCACTAAAACCCCTTCAGCTGGTACAAAATGCAGCTGCTCGAATCTTAAGTAGAACTAAACCCTTTGAGCACATTACCCCAATACTAGCTTCTCTCCATTGGTTATCCATTAAATACCGGATCAATTTTAAAATACTTTTACTGACATTTAAGGCTTTAAATGGGCTTGCCCCTCCGTATCTTAAGGACCTTCTTCATCCGTACCTTCCACAAAGAGCCCTTTGTTCCCAAAATGCCGGGCTTCTCATCATTCCAAGAGTGGGCAAAACTACTATAGCCGGGGTTTTTTTCCTTGTTGCACACTGGTACCTTTTTCCCTGCCCCTCCTCTCCTGCCCCTCTGCTGTACATTCATGTCGTTCTTACTGTCCACTAATCATTGTTCTCTATTTGTTTCCTGTCCCTGCTCCGGGCTCCTGCCTGGAGCTGTAGTCCAAGCATCACACCCCGATCTCCAGTCTTGCTACTTCGCTGCCCTGTTGTAAAAAGCGCTATACAAATAAAATTGAATTGAATTGAATTGAATTGAATTGAATTGAATTGAATTGAATTGAATTGAATTGAATTGAATTGAATATCTTTGGGTATTGAAATTTGCTTAAGAGATGAATTTTGATTTTTTGAAGGAAATATAATATGAGCTCCTGATGAAAAACTGTGTTCACTATGACATCACATTTTACCTTCCATGGGTTTTTGCTTGTCTTGTACTGTACCTCACAGGAAAGATACAAGAAATTGATCTTACCAAGCTCCAAAAGGTTCCAGCAAAAGGTGTAGACCGTGGATCTATGTCATCCCATGAACAAATAGAAGTAACCTTGATTGAAATACCCTCAAGCCTTGTTAAGCAATCAGCTGCCGACGAAAAAGCAAAAGGCAGCTATCAGCAGGAAACTAAATGTATATATAAGATTATAAGATTATAAAATAATTACAAGATTATTATTATTTTTTTTTGTTTTTATTTGTAGTATCAATGTATATTTTTCTTCAGGACCTTGGGTTTACCAGTGTATTCAAACCTTCCCATAATCAAGCTCTTTCAGTTTCAACATGAGACTGTTGATTCCAGGGCTTTCTGATCAAGCATTGGATAATGGCGTAATTGGTTCATTTCTTTGCCACACCTCTTGGGTCATATGACAGAGATATGGATCAGCATAGATAAAAGAGCAAGGGTGGGGCTAACGAAGTCTTTATTTTCATGCCATTCTTCCCTTTTATAAAAGCCTGTGTTACACAATGGTTATTGAATATTCATCATATTAGGGAGTGTTTCACAAAGTGGGTTGAGTGAAGGCACAGAGGAGGATGATTATTCTCTTGGGTGCTTGGGACTTCCTGGGTCCTTTGTGGTGTTTTGTCCTCATGACAAGAGAGCTGTTTCAGGTGCATGTTCCATAATTGTTGCTTTTACCTGTTTGTTATTATTATTAATTATTTAACATACAACCTACTGGTTTTCTCAGAACATCACAAATAAATGTGGTATCCCAGTCTTTTATTTCTGTGATTTCAGTGTCCTTCACATTCAGGTGGCGTTCCCCTTTGATTCTGAATAACCCAAGCACTTTTACAGTCGGCGGTGGTCCATCCCCTTTCACGGAAACTCCCGTGGACATAGTCTTAA
Source organism: Megalops cyprinoides (assembly GCF_013368585.1). Taxonomy (NCBI): domain Eukaryota; kingdom Metazoa; phylum Chordata; class Actinopteri; order Elopiformes; family Megalopidae; genus Megalops; species Megalops cyprinoides. The sequence continues at coordinate 23,541,687 of NC_050603.1, read as the reverse complement.
TAGTCTGAAAAGATCTGCACTCTGAAAGTGTGTTCAGGGACAGGATCGATCCACTCATCTACTCAGAAGAAGTGCTGTTGGGACAGTATAGGTTCCTCAGACAAAGTATTGTCTACTTTTGCAATTTTCTAGAGCCATTTCTAGTAAATGACACCTGCCACAGTTCATCACAAAGCATACCCCAAACCCTCTGCATTGGGCTATGTTTTCTGCAAGGTGGCGCTTTCTTACACAGTTGGGAATACTGAACTCGACCATATGCTGGGCAGTGCAGAAACAGCACCTTGCTTTGAAAAGATTTTTAAATGTCTAGATGTTTAGACCTTTAGACCTCTGTACTGCAAGTGAACCATGTGTGGTGGAAAATTTTTGATAAAGTGTATACCCCATATGTAAATTTTGAGTATTGCCACTTTCACCCCCCCCCCCCCCCCCCCCCAGAGAAAAGCAGAGCTTGACGTGGTACGATTAAGCTTGTTACATGGTGGAAATAAGTTATTGCCAGCAAACATCATAAGCATTGCCAACAGATGTTAGCTTTTGATTTTAACCACAGTTATTGACATATTAACTGAAGTTATCGATATATTACATTAGCTATTTATTTTATCTTTACTGTACATGTGGAGGTCTGGAAGTGTATAAGGAAACCAGACAATCAAATATGGTAGCCTTAAATAATATGTATTCTATTATACTTTGTATAGTGGAAAATATTGTATGCATTAAGCACTACTACTGAAAAGTAATATGATGTGAATCTATGCCTAAATAATGCTGGGGGTTACCCTAGGTCATAAACATTGCATGTAGGCCATTGTAAGACACCGCTAGGGGGGTAATCTTGGGGGCTATTACAGGACTTAGTTTATGGTCTACGCTTATTGATTCTTTTTTTATCTGGTTTCATAGTCATGCCACTTTCTCCTATTGGTTTACGGTCTACGCTTATTGTATCTTTTTCCTCTGACTCATAGTCATGCCACCTTCGCTTATTGTATCTTCTCCCCCTGACATGCCCCTACAGCGCGTCAGCATGTTTTTGCCTCCTTTTAACATATGCATCCCATTTTAGTTTTATATTTTCTTTTAGGAGTCATACAGCTAGAAAATAAGAGCTGATTGCCTGCTTTGGCCTAGCTGACATCTACTGGCAAATGCTTGCGAACTGTATGTGGATTTACTGCAATTTGTCATAGTTGGCCATCATAGTAGTGCTGAGCCAACGGCCCCCCCTTCGCAGGGTTTAATTCTTCTTTGTCTTGCTCTCGTGTCCCATCTCCTAGGCCGTGTCCAGACAGGGCCTAGTTCTTACATTAACCCTTTGCTTTAAGGCCTAAACTTGTAGCTTATGGCACATAGATATCTGTGTGCCTTCTTACAGTCTGCAGCACTGCAGTCTGGCTAACTGAGTTACTTAACCTTTTTTATTATTTAAATGTGGGCCTGGAAATAATGGTAATATTCCAGGCATATATGCTGTGTATTATTTAATTATGTTTAAAAATCATATAGGTGTGGAGTGGAAATAATGGGAAATTTCAGAAGTGTTATGTTTAAAAATAATATACAATTAATGGCCATGGAGTTTATGGGACTTTCCAGGCGGGGTAAATGTAACAGCTTAAAAATTAAATAATGGTGTATTAAATGGAAAATGGGATGATCTTGAAGGAGGAGCCTGGGAGGAGCTGGAAATTGTGGTCTGGGATAGGAGGAGTGAGAAAAGGCATAAAGGAGGGATGTAGGCTGAGGGCAGGGCGGAGTGATTGGGGAGTGTTTGTGAATGTATACACACCGCATATACACCTGTTGCTCCGCGGACCAACCCGGTTTACTGTATGTGATTGATCACCATATGCAATAAACCAAACAACCATCAGACTCTGTGAGGACTTATTATTTTCCGGAAGGCATCAAAATGTGGAGGAAGACCCTCGGTCCATTTGGCCCAGACCAGGGGGATATCCACCACACATGCTTCTTTTACAGTGAATAAACAAGGAATAAGGCCCATGCTAAGATCTCTAATTAAGACATTCCATATCTTTGTCAGCTTTTAGTATCTTTATAGCTGTATTCTTAATTTCTTCCATCAATACATATTGTGTATACTATTCAGCTGGTCTGTTGTGGGAAGTGCAGATTGTTTGCGGTGGTGGTGGGGGGTCTTTTATACATGGTCCTTCATTTCTTTGTAGAATATTTGTGCTGATAAAATTAAAAAAAAAAAAAAAAAAAACAATCACAAGAAAAACACTTTTTACTGTCTTTGTCAAATCCGCTAGCAGCCAAGCAATACGGTACATGGACAATGGTTTTTTATGACAATAGGTAAATCTCTGGATTCTTGGTCAATTGAATTTCATTAGGGAAAACGGAGCATAAATCAAACAGTACACTAATCCAACCTGGAGAAGTATGAGCAATAAGTGACTGCTTCTCCCATTTAACTGCCATAAATATTATTCATGTCATTATTTGTTATGGTATGTTTACATATATTGTTTATGTAATTTATTTTCATGAATATTGATTCGTTTCGTGTTAACACTACGCAGGAAGTACGTTTGCACAGGGACACATTTAGTTGTTGCAATCTCCTCCACGAAGAAATGTGAAGCTGGAGAAGTTTTTACACTCCGCTTAATGAGTTTATACGTGATATCGCATTGCCCGTTTGAAGATTTTATGTTTCTTCAAGTGGACTCATTCCCTCTTGGTTGTGTGCAGCCAGCGAGGTATGTTTATTTACGTGTTTTATGTTTCGTCGTGCATATTTATAGTTAGATTTCCACACTTTGTGTGTGATATGAATGCGTGTTTATTCAGTACATTGTCGTGTATCTGAAGAGTTCGACGGTGGATTTGATGACGGTGATGTTGAAGAACCACGGTGTCGTATATTTCCTGGAGCGAGTGAAATCCCAGTTACCTCGTAGTCATGTTGTGCGTGATTTGCATCATGTTGCGACATGCGAGTTTAGTTATTTAATATTGTGACACAACGAGAGGAGAGGTGATGTAGGGCCAGTGCTTCCCCCACTAGTGGCTCCAGCCCTTCCCCACCTCACAGCATGCCCAATGAACACACCTGGCAGGCATTTGGGTTCATCAAGCCCTCTAAGGGCGCATGCCTACTCACACTTGGCCCGGTTGCCTTGTACCATGCCCGAGCACGATTGCCCCCTCACATGCCTTATAGATTTATCGATTATGCAACGCGGCGATTTTCATTTAATCGTGCTGCATGGGTAAGATTTTTACGGAGGCAGCTTACGTTTCAGTCATTATGCTAAGGGACAGACCAGTATTTTGTGTCAGATTACAGTAGCCTAATCACAATAATTTTAGAGCTAATGTTAACCAGTTAGCGCTACTACTTGTGTGTCATCATTACAGCAACAAGCAACTTCTATTACTGCTTGGATAGTACACTTTTCAATTCATTCGTTAATAACGGGTCTGGTTCTCACTTTATTGATGAACGTGAATTGTAGTCTGCGAGTAAAGAAGCTCCAAGTTCCTCCTTCAACGTCAACTGCCTCCGTAAAAATCTTGTACGTGCAGCACGATTAACTGAAAATTGCTGCGTTGCATAATCGATGCTAACTGGCTGGGGAGCTAACGTTAGCTATCGTTAGCTATCTAGCGATAGATTTGACAAACATGGCTAGTTAGCTAACAGGCTACCTATCTGAACGATTGTTGAAGACTAGCTACTTAAACAGGTTGGCTGCTTCTTTTGTGATAGGCTACTCTGACTAAGCCCCTGACAACAGCAATGCTTACATCGCCACGTGAAGTATGGTTAGTTTTATTTCGCTTGCTAGTAATCAAGCTAACGTGGGGATCCACAGAGTTATTTTTAGGTATAGATCTACAGAACTAGCCAATCGAATTTTGGAGGTAGCCATCTTGTTATATTTAAGGACGTCAGCTGGCTAATCAAATAATGGTTTAAAGGAATTGTTATAACTGGGCGTTTAACTAACAGATATCCAGCTAACTTGCTATAACGGATATATTTGTTAAATGACAGTCGCATCATTGACGTCTTGTTCGAGTTCCGTGCTCGGGCACGGTTAGCGATCACATTGATGCGTACCGGGCCCGAGTCCACCTCTTCAAGCGGGCCCTGGCACGGTACGGAGCGATCACACTAGTCAAACGACCCGGACTTTGGGGGTCAAACGTGCGCGGGCACGGTACAGATTGCCTAGTGTGAGTACACCCTAAGAGGTGTGGGCCAGGTGTGGGAGTGAGGATGTAGTTTGATATATATAATTTCCCTAATAATTAACTCTTCTTTCTTGATCTGGATTTTGTTTGTTGGAAGCAGGGGTGGGCGATATGGCATACATATCATATTACGATTTTTTTTTTTCAGGCAGGATCACGATCCGCGATCTTATCACGATTCTTTTCATGTTGGTTTTTAAGACTGAACTGTACAAACAAACTAATTTCCCTACCATAAATCGGCTGTTGTAGCAAAAACTGGACGTTTTGAATTTTGTGTTGAATCTTGTAGCGGGATTTGGTGTACAGCCGTGGAATAGCCGTGTTGGAAGAATATTTGCAGCTGGGTATCTCGTACCCCGGATCCACTGTTTTTAGCAGTCTTTTGAACCCTCATTTTCCACGGTTTTTTATGGGAATCATATCCTTGGCCAGGTAAAATGTCGTTGCATCAGTTACCTTTTTCCAGCGCTTACTTGTCCTGTCATACGGAGTGCCTTTCTCAGATGCCTTCGTTATTAAGGTGTGTTTTAACCGAACGCGACGCGAAATTTACTAGTGACGCGAATGCATGAAAAGTCAATGGCAGTAGGCAAACGAGCGGGGTTAATCGCGGTTTATTGGTGTGCCGAAACGGATTTGGCTGACAAAACAACTTTGGATGCGTGTATGAGCCATAGAACTGCAACTGATAGAATGTGCACAATAGCACAATACTAACGATCTCTCTGTAAAGGCAGATCGTAGACATTTTAATCGTTCACGGTCTAATATCGTCATTTTGCACACCCCTATTTGGAAGGTCACAGTGAAAATGGAAAGAGTCTGACATTTATTTTGTTTTTTTCTGTCTTTACATTTCAAAAATGTGCAGTTTCATAAGGGTGCATAGACTTTTTATATCCACGGTATGTGTAAAACTCACAAAGCTGTCTTGAATATAAAAACTGGCAAGGCGTATCATGCAAACCTGATGCTTATGCAATTTCTGACCTAACCAAATGGTACTACTTTAGCCCATTCTCTCCCGAACGAAAGGAAGTATAACATGAAAACTAATTCTGAGTGAAAACATATGTAGTTATGGAGACTGTTGCGTCCCAGGAGTTCTTATGGAGCTGGACATCAAACTAACTAATCATAGTATAGCATATTGTTAATATCAATTTTCATAATAATTATCAATGGCATGCATTTTGTTGCCAATATCACACATATACACACATATTTGTAAAAAAAGAAAACTAACATGAGGAGCTGTGGTGTTACAGCTTCTAAGTAATATTAAGTAGAATCACAAACTTGCATACTATTACAATTAACACAATTACATAATTGCTTAATGAGTGTCGCAGGGTTTTTGGTTTAATTCGGTAGTAGTGCAATGTTTGTGCTACTGCTTGCTACAGTGGAGAACTTGTAGTCAAAGAAAGATGTAACTAAACAGTTAAAGAGAAGATATGGTTTAAAATGTAATCTCAAAATGTACACTCATTATGAAATCACAGTAAACCCCACACAAGTAAAAAGTAAATTGGGAACTATTCTCATTAAAGTTTAATCTAGTTTGGTAGTTAAAGTAGGTACAATGGCTTTATGTTTCTAAATAGGAAATTGGAGTTTCATATTTTGGTATGTCAAAAGGAGGAATGGTAAAAACATTTTCATTTTCAGTTCACAACACCCCAGGCCCTGGTACATGCATTTATATTTGGTGTTAGCGGGAAAATTGCATACAGAGGAAAAAAAAAAAAAACTCCTTCGCGGGGAGTTGCTGATGTTCTGATGTATAAATGTCACTCTTTGCAGTTGGCAATAACACTGGCTAAGAATATGACTCCAGATGTGAAACAAAAAATATGGTCATAGAGAATGAAATTAATTTGGATTTAATGAAGGAGGTCTTTTTCTCAACTATAGCTCTTGTCAGTGGCCTCTGGAAGTGATGTGGATGTTTTCATATCTGCCAAGAAGTGTAAATAAAAGATATGTTGTTAATGGAACTGAAGAAAAGAAAGTGGTATTTGGTGTCTGTTTACATCCGCACAGATATAATGTAGAGGACAGCTGATTGTTTTGAGGAGAGACAGAAGCTCGGCAAGCACTGTTCTCTCTGAAATGTGTGGCTCCAGTCATATTTTAGCCAGACATTGCAGCTGCATGCAGTCGGGGGGAAATCCGCACTAATTTAATCAGCAATGGAATTTTTCTATCATATGTATTTTGGATGGAAATTGGAAATCATTCTTTACTGGACAGCGTGCCTAACATTACCTAGCCCATACTTTTTATACTCTGTAATTTGTTCTGTGTACAAACGCTGGTGGCAAATCGCTGTGTACAAATGGCTGGTGTAGAGCTTTTTAATAAGAGTCTGGATTAGTAGTCAAATTCACCAATTAATACTTGAGATGGATTGCAGACCAACAAACACAATGGGCCACTACGTCTCCGGGACAAGTTTTGAGAAGAACTGTTTCAGATGGAATCCAGAAATACCTACCTGTTCATGCTACAGGGGTCCAGGCTTTGTGTTATTCAACATTATTATACTTGAAATGCAGATCCAGTCCAGAAGTTCCAGTCTATTATCCTTCACGTAAACCATTACTTCCTCAAGTTTCATAAGTAAGATATATTCCGGGTTATTATTTAATAGTCCCATTCCATTATACATAAGTCATTTGTTTAGTTGACATCCTTATCCATGGCCGCTTGCTTGTCATTTACTTATTATATTGAGAAAGTATGCATCTTGATATTTACAGGTGAAAGTACATTTAGGTGTCTTATTAAAGGGTGTAAAGGTTGGATTTCACCAAGAATTTCAATCTGCAACCTTGCCATCAATTCTTTTTTAACCTGATCTAACCTAACACAGCTGATTCAAATGATCAGTTTGTTACTAAGCAGCTTCAGGAGTTCATAACGAGTTGATCATTTGAATCAGCTGTGTTGGCGCAGGGAGAGATCTAAAACATGCAGGGCAGGGGGTCCTCCAGGAGAGGGTTGAGAAACACTGCTGTAGATCATATTCCTAGCAATGCATGGGGTGGGTGAGTAGGGGTGCATTGCATCCCTAGTTGTCTCCTTATATCCCTGTATCTACATAGTATTTATGACTTTTTCTGCCCCACATTGGATTGCAATTGCACCCCTCTGTACTTTCTCCTGGTACCGGGCGTGTTTGCCACTATACTTTGATTGTCCAGGAATTATAGGGAAAGTGAATGAACAAGAAGAACCTGAAAGAGTAGCGAGATGCCTTTAGCAATATTTTATTTCTGTTTGGAGACTGTTCTCTGCTTAGTCACTTTGAGAGCCTTTCTGAATTAAAGTACTCACTACTCAAGGTTTTGAAAAGGTACTTAGGAAAGGCGGTTTGAATTCTAACATATTATTACAGTTAGAATTTATCACAGATAAATCTTCATTCAAATGAAGTATTCAAGTCTTTTTTTCTACCATCTGTGTGTGTGTGTGTGTGTGTGTGTGTGTGTGTGCTGACAAGTGCACTATTGTGTAGGCTATTGACACCTCGCAGTGAGCAAGCCACCCGTCTAACGACATGCCACGCATTAGACAGGCTTTTGTGATCCTATGAAACCTGTTTAGCACAGTAAATTGCATGTAAATTCACAGTAACTTTTACTCTATGAACCCTGCTTACCACAGCAAATTCTAGCACGACATCTATATGGTTGTTTCGGTCTTTTTGGAGATTTTTTTGTGGCTTTTCGCCAGGATAGCGATTCTGAACTATGGTTCTGATCATTCAGCTTTTCAAAGCGTGGAAGGAAGTTGTCTGATCTGATCTTAGAGATGTCGGCTCGGTAGCTATGGCTGTTTGTGCAAAATCACTATCAACAACAATCCAAGAGCTGTAACCAGTTTTCTGCATTCCTTTGCCTAACGTACTTCAGAGTCTTAATCATAATGTTCCATTGACAGTGTATCGCGGTGAACTGTTTTGTGGGTGCTGTTAGGGGGCCAAGCAAGAGAAGGCACTATACTGGCCTCACTAAGCTACTTAGCTAGCCAGCAAGCTAAACACGAGACTAAAGGGTGAACAGCTTGATCCTCAGTTCCTTTCTTTCCTTTATTCTCTTATTGTAAAACCGCAAAACACAAATAAATCTTTTTTTTTAGCCTGACATGCTTTGTCTGAGTGTAACTTATTACAGAATATGCATCTTGCTTACATAGGCTACACTGTATTGATATCTGAACCACATTAGCCACCGTTACGTATGACAACAGAAATTGTATAAAACTACGAGACTTTGACATGTTTCTTAAATGCAACGACGATATAAACTAAAAACAAATTATACTCACGGGCATTGCCCTCGTAGGGAAAGACGTGACCATTAATTGTCTTATCTTCAAAGCAAACGAGACTGAGAAGGCGAGTGAACGACAGCTCTCTTTCTCACACGTGAACAGGAAAAAACTTACAACTGCGTATTCTTTGTTTCATTAACAACGGCGGCCAGTAGATGGCGCTCTGATACTGTGAATGACGAGAATAATGTAAAGAATCAGGAAACTGTTGTAACAAAGGATGGCAACATGAACAGCATTGCATTCATGATGTAAGACCTTGACAGGCACCAAATTTCGATTACAGATATTCCATTACAGTCATTGTTGCTATGCTAACAATTCGCACGAGTATGACATACTGAAAAAGCATCGTTGACTCTTTGATCCCTGCTTGAAGGAGGCGGGCTCTAACGCGAACCGCCTTTTCTTTGAGTATGGGGCCTCAATGAGGTCGTCTTTCAGTGAATATAAGCGTGCACTTCAACAGTGTGACATTGTTTCTGTTGTAGGCTGCAGTAGTGAAGGTGTTGGAAAATGTCCGGAAGAGGAAAGGGAGGAAAAGGTTTGGGGAAGGGAGGCGCCAAGCGTCACCGTAAGGTTCTTCGTGATAATATCCAGGGTATTACCAAGCCCGCAATTCGTCGCCTTGCCCGGCGAGGTGGTGTCAAGCGTATCTCTGGTCTGATTTACGAGGAGACGCGCGGTGTGCTGAAGGTGTTTTTGGAGAACGTTATTCGCGATGCCGTTACCTACACCGAGCATGCCAAGAGGAAGACTGTCACTGCCATGGATGTGGTGTACGCTTTGAAACGTCAGGGTCGCACTCTGTACGGCTTCGGAGGCTAAACATCAATCCTGCAGTGAGATCTGAACTAAAAACCAGTCCAAAGGCTCTTTTCAGAGCCGCCCACTTCCCCATACGAAAGAGTTACACGTTCCACGTTCACTGACACATTTAAGAAAACATTGTTGCGCTTTACCGAAACGGGCTGCAGCAACCTTGGATTGTTACGTTGTATTTTCTCAAGCAGCGATGTAGCTGAGCGCGTGTTTGTTGCCCCCTTGCCGTCTAACGGGAGCGGATTGCCCAGAGCTTGCCTTTTCCCCACAAAGATTGTGAGAAGTTGATAGTATTGAGGGATCGATTTTGATGAGGGAACTCTGTGAAAAAGAATATGCTTTATTTTGGGTTGATGCGAATGTTGTAAAAATGAAGCTGTGGGAAATCTCGCCAAAGAAGGACAACTGATATTTTTGTACCAGCTGGTTTGGTTTTTAGACAAGCCCAGACTTAACTGAATTGTAAACGAACTGTGGACAGTAAGGGCGATAAGACCACAGCCATGGAACGTGCTTTCATTGTAACTGTATACAATATTACTGTATACTATTTGTGGCGGATATCATAGTTTGGCGTGTGTATGAGATGTTTATAGATGAATCATACGTCAATATACACGACAATGTATGGTATGCAGATTTTTGATTGTTGGTTTTCCATATGCGTCTTGAAAGTATTTTTTGACTAATATCACCTACGTAAATTGTCTTGCAAAAAAATAAAGATAAATAAACACTACAAGAGAAAGTGGGAGTCGCGCGGTGGAAGTGCTTTGTTTCGATAGATGTGCAACTTGTGCTATTCCAGCCCAAGGAAATCGGCCAATCGAATTTGAATGTCATCCGATTCAGAAGAATCAGCCAATGAGATCCTGCTATAACTGGTTGGCCAAAGATCGTGGGTAAAATTTGCATACACTCTATATGTAGGCCAAGTATGGGGCGTGAGAGCATTCATTCGTGTTTGCGAAGAAACGAGCATTATGCCTGAACCAGCCAAGTCTGCTCCCAAGAAGGGATCGAAGAAAGCCGTCACCAAGACGGCCGGTAAGGGCGGCAAGAAACGCAGAAAGTCCAGGAAGGAGAGCTATGCAATCTACGTGTACAAGGTGTTGAAACAAGTTCATCCTGACACCGGCATTTCCTCAAAGGCAATGGGCATCATGAATTCGTTTGTCAACGATATCTTTGAGCGCATCGCCGGTGAGTCGTCTCGTTTGGCTCACTACAACAAGCGCTCCACCATTACCTCCAGGGAGATCCAGACTGCCGTGCGCCTACTGTTGCCTGGAGAGCTGGCCAAACACGCCGTGTCCGAGGGAACCAAGGCTGTCACCAAGTACACCAGCTCCAAGTAAAGTCGCTTGTCACCTACTGTAACCCCAAAGGCTCTTTTCAGAGCCGCTCACTCTCTCTAAAACGCAAAAGTCCCGTTTTATTTCGCCGTAGCAGTTCTCGTACCTTGAAAGATTAAAGCAACGGGGTTAACCCCAATGATTGTGCTCAGGGATTAAATCAAAACTACGTTCGGTAAAGGACACCATAGGGGTATAACAACCCACGGCGATGGGGATGAATATCAGGAGCTAGAGGCACGTAATTGCAGCAGCGTGGAAAGTATTCGTCGCCAAATGATCGCTGGTTCGATTCACTGCAGGGGCACTGCAGTTGTACCATGGGACAAGGGTTTTAACCCATGCACAATTGCCTCAGTAAATCTCTGGCTGTATAAACAGATCTGTTTGTCGCTCTGGGTAAGAGCGCCTGCTAAATGACAATAATGCAATACAATGCTGCTTCTTGCACGACCTAATTTCAACCACGATCAACGTTCCCATGAGAAATGACGTCTCGTATCGAACAATACTTGTTATATGCCAAAAATAAAATCTCGCCCAAGTGCAGCGATTAGGCAACTCTGTTTGACGTATTCTTTAACTTCTTTAACGAGTACCTTACGGCTGAGATCCTTGAGCTGGCTGGCAATGCTGCTCGGGACAACAAGAAGACCCGTATCATTCCCCGTCACCTGCAGCTTGCGGTGCGTAACGACGAAGAGCTGAACAAGCTTCTGGGCGGTGTCACTATCGCTCAGGGCGGCGTTCTGCCTAACATCCAGGCTGTGCTGCTCCCCAAGAAGACCGAGAAAGCCAAGTAATTTTTTTTTTTGTAATATTCGCCAATAACCGTCAAATCCAAATGGCTCTTTTCAGAGCCACTTACTTGTGTCATGAGAAAGTGCGAGACTATCGAGTGTGTCTGTGGGGGAAGGGGTGTCGTGCCCCCGCCCCCCCCCCCCCGTGAATATCCTGAACCATCATCTTGTAGAATCTATTTCTACGTCACTGGCGAGCTGTCACATGGATTGTGCTCGCGTGGCTAGTATCACGCACTTCGTGTGAACACCCACCAGCAGCTGCGGGCTCCTTCAACTCTGCATAGCGCCCGGGGCCGGGGCTGATGCTTCATTGCAGAGGGGGCGAGGACCTGTAGTGGGCCCTTATAGAGCTTGTTACAGGCTGTATGGAGATGCAAGACAGATCCAAGGGGAAATTTGGTCAGCAGTGACCGCGATGGGAACAAGACAGCCGGTGATCGCCTAGTTCCTACTTTGGGACTCGAACAGAGAGCGTAATTTTTTCTGTTTGTACACTTACACAAGGATACTTGACGGCGAATGTTTTCTGTAACTTTATTGTGTCCTTGGTCATTCAAAATAAATATTGCGGCGAGAAACCTAGCTAGGCATTCAGTCTGGCTTTTTTGCTGCAATCAAGACACAATCTTTATTCAAAATATTCAACTAAACCACAAAAATGCATGTTCAGTCAGTCAGCTGGAAAAATGAATGAGATGGGTGAATGCATGCACACAAACTGGATTTTGTGGAAGAACTGGTAAAATGCAATGGGGGGCAAAAAAAAACTACAGCGTATAGCACTGAGAATATATCTTGTGAAAATGTAGAATGGTGTTTTATTGAATTAATTGAATGCATGCGTTGAATGCAATCTCTGCGTGACACATGAGAAACAGAAGCAAGTGGATTGGTTAACTGAGGTCAAGAGCTCCAGGGCTCCCCCTGTTGATCATAATGGTACAGCAATTTTATTATCGCATTGTTCATTTTTTAGATCCAAATTTGACATGGCTTCTGACATCATTCTCACATTGATCATGTTTCAAAAGTCTGTAAATCAAGAAACTATAACAGACAGCACAGTGGGCATACAATCAAAGATAATAAACCCCATCCCTCTGTTATGATTCCTCTCAGTCTCTCTCTGCAGAGCTGAAACAGTAGAAAGGCAGGTTCTGCTGCGCACCCTGGCAGGGATGAGCACCTTGAGCCCTGAGCTGCTTTTCCTGCTGCCTCTCAGATCATTCTCATGAGGTCTCTGGTATCAACATGGGCAGGACTACTACTGAAATTTTTCTCATTCACAAAATATAGACTATACGTATGATCCACTGTGTAATACAACAGCCACAAGGCAGAGCGTCTGTGATGGTTCCGTAGGCTGCCACACTACTGGACAGTACATGTCCTAGCACGTAGCACAGTGTGTCCATAATGGAGCCTGCCATGCTGGGATTGGCCATTGTGTTCTACTTAGCATGAGATGTCTCATACATTCAGCCATGTATATCTGCTCTCCTTGTTTTTTCAGAGAACAACCAAGACTACCCAGAATCAGAATCAGAATTTCTTTATTGTCATTGTAACATGTACAATGAAATTTGAGTGCAATCCTCAACAGTGCAAAGATCAATAAAAACTAGTAAAATAATGTATGAAAATAATTTAAAAGTAGACTATAAAAAAGTAAAAATGGTAGAACACAAGTAAAAACACACAGAGATATCCAGAATGAAAAATTGCACGGATCAGAAAAATTGCACAGATCCCTTGTTGCAGAGTGAATGTGAACATTATTTTGTGGCATTTAAAGCTTGTACAGCTGTGGGATAGAAACTGTTTTTGAGTCGGTTTGTCCTCGTTCTAATGGCTCTATACCGTCTGCCTGACGGTAGCAGTTCGAACAGAGAGTGACCGGGGTGGGATGTGTCCTTTATGATGTTATAGGCTCTCTTGAGGCAGCGGGAACTGTGTAGGTCTTCCAGGGTGGGGAGAGGGCACCCAATGATTACCTCAGCAGTCTTGATGACCCTGCAAAGCTCTTTTGTGTGCCACAGTGCAGCTGGAAAACCACACACAGAGGCAGTAAGCGAGAATGCTCTCTATGGTGGAGCAGTAGAAGGACACCAGCAGTCTCTGGGCGATGTTGTTCTTCCTGAGGACCCTCAGAAAGTAGAGTGTCTGCTGTGCCTTCTTTACCAGTTCTGTGGTGTTCATACCACAGGTCAGGTCCTTCTCAATGTAGACTCCCAGAAAACGGAAGTCCGTGACCCTCTCCACACAGTCCCCGCCGATGATTATGGGTTGAATGTCCCTTTTTTCCTTCCTGAAATCGATGACTAACTCTTTTGTCTTTGACGTATTCAGGAGCGGGTTGTTGTCTCAGCACCACACTGACAGCCGCTCCACCTCATCCCGGTAGGCGGACTCATTGCCCCCTAAGATGAGCTCCACCACTGTGGTGTCGTCGGCAAATTTGACGAAGGTGTTGCTGGAGTGGACAGGGGTGGAGTCATGTGTATAGAGGGTATAGAGCAGGGGGCTCAGCATACAGCCCTGAGGGGAGCTAGTCCTGAGGCTGAGAGCTGTGGAGATGTGGGGGCCTACTCTAACCCTCTGTGTGCGTCCTGTCAGGAAGTCTTTAATCCAAAGACATGTGGAGTAAGGCAGACCCAGGTCCAACAGTTTACACACCAGTCTGTGGGGGAGGATGGTGTTGAATGCCAAGCTGTAGTCCACAAAGAGGGGCCGAGCGTAGCTCCCCTGCTGCTCCAGGTGGGTCAGCGCAGCGTGAAGGGCTGTGGCTACAGTGTCCTCTGTAGACCTGTTAGCTCTGTATGCAAACGGATGTGGGTCAAAGGTGGGGGGTAGGAATGATATGATGTGACTCCGTACCAGTTTTTCAAAGCACTTCATCACCAGAGGTGTGGGTGCTACTGGCCGGTAGTCGTTGAGGCTGGTGATGGAGAGTTTTTTGGCCAGAGGGACTATGGTGGAGGACTTCGGGCAGGATGGAACGGCAGACTGGGATAGGGACCTGTTGAAGATCCTGGTAAAGATCCCAGCCAACTGGTCTGCACCATTTAGACTTCCCTAATTATGATATCTCAGTCTTTGTAAACAGTGTTGCGATATCAGCAAAATTGGGTGACGTGGCTTTTTTTTTTTTTTTTACAATTTGTCAAAAACAATGAATTTTCTTTCCTCAGAGAGCTTACTCAGACATTTTTCAGGAATCTCAGTGACTCAAAACCAAGCAATGACAACTCTTGACTTGCCTTTCACTCATTTGATTTATGATTTTTATGTATTTAAGTTTTCAGAAGATGAGATTCAGCATCCATTAACAGTTATGGCTGTGCCCATGGTGAGCATCAGTGCTTTAGGAAACACTGTCAGTAAAATCCCAACACAGCTCAGTACTGCCCTTCACATTTCCAAATTCAGCAAAATGTACAAAATCCTGATACAAACAAAATCTCCAGGACTGAATCCATTAATAACCACTCTTACCCGGAGACCCCAGATAAAGATGCCGACAAAATCCATTGCGGCTGAGGGAAATGTTCAGCTTTCCATTGTGATGTCACAATGCAATGCAGTGTTGAGGATTCCATATGTATTTCTATGGGAATTTCTGCATTAAATCATATGATTACAATTTGCACATAGAGTAGAATAATATGTTTTGTGTGGGTAGTGTGAAATGTGTGGGAATTACATTTACATTTTGAGAATAAAGAGAAAAAAAACTCTTTAATCTGCAGAACTGGAACATAAGAGAGGTAGGCCTATTACTCTGTTTAGTGTACCTGTTTATGAGGAGTGAATTTTCTGATGTACTGATTTATAATATTTCCACTGTGGGACAATGCCTGGTGTACAATGTAATGTGAGGGTTAGGGCTACACACACTCCTCAGGCACAAGGACACTTTTTGTTCTGGGAAGCTTGAGGCAGCCCCCCTTCCAGGTAAGCATGAAAAGGTGAACCACTGACCAGAAGAGGAGGTGAAAGAGAGAAATGCACGTCAAGGGTGCCAACTTCAAGCTTAACGGAGACGTTGGTGACTAGTTTGAATGTTGTCTAGATGTGGAGACCCACAAACAGCATTTTGACAGGGGGCTTAAAATGATTCATGCAAATGCTGTTTGTTTTAGCTAGGGCTAAAATGTAGAGTGGTTTGGTGGGGCCTACCATGAACGGAGCACTGTCACTGGGACTCATAAGCTGGCATTTTGGGAGTCGCCTCTCACTGTCGGTTCTCAGAAGCCAGGGTGTGGGCTATTGCTGCTATCAGGCCCGGCGCCACGGGGGGGTGTAAGTGGGCGTCGCCCCCTCAGATGGACTACCTTGCCCCCTCAGTGAAGATTAAGGCCTAATTTGAATTATTATTTTTTTTAATTTATTTTCATTTTAAAATACTAAAACATAATTTAGCCCACCATAATTAGCTAAAACCAAAGTCACGTTCTAGCCTACATTTTCAAATCCACACAAATCCACTTGATTGGTTGTCTGGGTGAGTGCGAGCTAACTAATGTAGTGTAAGCTTGTTGTGTTGCGTTGTGCGTGAACTCCGAGTTGGCAACTTTCCCATGGTATTTCAAGAAAGTAGCTAGCTTAGTTTATCTAGCTTTTAACAAACAAAATGGACATCCGAAAAGGGACAAAAAAAAAAACACAATAGAGGACCCTGGGACTAGCGTTTCAACCAGCACTGACCAACTGACCAGCACAAGCCAGAAAAAATGACTTTGGGAGAGCAGTCGCTCACTGACAGTCCTGCTCAGCCTGCTACTTTCACCCAGGGAACCTTGGCTTCAACTAGTGGTGTCGTTAGGTCAGATCGTTTGGGGATATGGCCTCGAATATTTTAAGCCTAGCCCCAAATATTTTCCGCCTGAAAAAGGAGGTGTTTAGAGCAAAATAAGATTGTGTACCAGAACGGAACTTGACTTGCAGCATCCGAAGGCGTGATAATATTTATTATAAAGTTAGATATAACCTCCCAAACCTACCAATGCCGATCTCCCCAAGACAAGCCCCAGGCAAACTTGACTTTGTCCCTGATTTTTTCAATAGCTAGAAACACCCTCTACCTTCAACTGTGCTGAAATAAGGTAGGATTGAATATTCTTTTCATGTTTTGGAGTGCTAGGTTGGTCGAGGTATACTTATATTTGTTGGTTAGGCCTATTGTGTTAGCCTACTGTTTATGTCAATAATAGTCTTGTTAGTTTTATAACAGCCAGCCTAAAGGACAATATGTGCCTACTACATTGCACTGCCTGTGTTAGATTCTGTTCTTCAGTAGAAACTGCTTCTCAATTTCCAGTTGCATGTGATTATTAGCAGAGGCTTCTCCAGAGCGTTGTATGGGTGACTTGACCTGGTGGTTGTTGCTTTAAGCACTCACTTGCTTTAAATCAGTAAACATTGTTGGCTCTGTTGAAATCAAGCTCCAAGTCACTATCATGCGATGGTGTGTGGATGGTATGCGTTTCCTGAGGTTTGTTGATGTTAAACTATCTTGTTTAGCAACTAAACTTGTTAAACTATCATATGGCTTTTTGGAAGTCACCGCCCCCTCACTGCATTTCAATTGCCCCCCCGATTCGTTTTCCGCTGGCACCGGCTCTGGCTGCTATGCCATACTTTTTAAATGAAAAAACATGAACTAAGCTGATCAAACAACCGCTGTGGCCCCAGTGTCTTCGGGAGCCCAGATGTTAACTGAATGTACAACTACAAAACAACTGGGTAAAGAGACAATAATATTATAGAATGCGATGTAACTTTCAGCTGCAGATCACATTAAAGCCCTTGTTTGCTTCAGTGTGTCAGTACAGTAACTCCACTACAGACATTAATGCTTAAACTTAGTGAAAGATTTATTTCAACCAGTTTAAAGATTACAGTGTGAGTATTAAACAGCTGTTCATTTGAACATCTTTCACTGCTCTGGGTCCGATCATCCAGGTGCATGGCTTCTCCTACCACTGCTATGACGACACCCGGCTCTACCTCTCACTCCAACCTGATGACCTGTCTCAGCACGGATCTCTGCCTGTCTGTCAGATATCTCAGCCTGGATGAAGGAGCGCCACCTTCAACTCAACGTATCCAAGACAGAGCTCCTAGTAACCCCAGCCAGCCCGTCCATCCAGCACGACATCACCATTCAGCTCGGCTCAACGACACTGACTGTGTCCAAGTCTGCAAGGAACCTGGGGGTAGTGATTGATGACCAGCTGAAATTTACTGACCACATCGCTACGACTATCAGATCATGAAGATTTGCCCTGTACAACATCAGGAAAATCAGGCCCTACCTATCTGAGCATGCTGCGCAGCTCCTTATCCAGACACTGGTCATCTCAAGTCTAGACTACGGCAATGCTCCTACCTGCATGCACTATTAAATCTCTGCAGTTGATACAGAACGCAGCTGCACGTCTAGTTTTCAACCAACCAAAAAGGGCTCATGTTACACCCCTCTTAGTCTCACTCCTATGGCAGCCCTGTAGCTGCCTGCATCATGTTCAAGGCCTTGATGCTCGCATTCAGGGTGACCAACGACACTGCTGTTCTCTCCCGACTACTACGCTCTGCCACCGAACGGCGCCAGGTGGTCTCGACGCATTGTGGTGTTAAATCACCATCCAGGACACCTCATCCGCTCTGCTGAGTCCCTCTGTCTTCTCTGTCTCCCTCTCTGTCTTCTCACCTGAGCACCTCAAACACTTCCCCTCTATCTCCTATTAAAATTATTTAAAAAAAAAAAGCAGTGATTTAGCTGTAATAGTTTAACATAATGGTTTGGCTTAACGCACTCGCTAGCTTTAGCTGCTAGTTGGTGCCTCACCTGGCCAACCTTTGGAACTGTCAGGGCTCAGGCAGGGACTCAGGCGCAGACAGCGGAATAGGGTGCACAAAGCGTAGTTTAATAAAGCCGACACGGGGAATCCAGAAAACGTAGTCAAAACAGGCAGTGTCAGAAAACCAGAAAAGCACAGCTAACAATACCAAAAACCGGACCCAAAAACATGGTCAAGAAAACAGGCAAGAGAACAGTAAAACAGCAGGCAGGGAAAACCAGCTTGTAGCAACACAGACAAACTGAGACATGAAACAAACAAGGAATATATAGGGCAAGGCTGATGACAAGATGGGGTTCAGGTGTGCAGGTAGGCGGGTGAGGCCAGTCAGGTGACCAGGTGGGCGGAGACGGGGTGGAGAGCAGGGCAGGGCTGGAACACAGGGAAAAACAAAAGCACATGGACAGGGAAAACAAAAACAAAAACAAGCCCGGCGAAAGAGCCGCAGTCCTGACAGGAACTTTGTCAGGCAGTACTTCTAATATTGTTGACTCTATGGGTTTTTGCTTGTGTTGTATTGTACCTCACTTGTAAGTCGCTTTGGATAAAAGTGTCTGCCAAATGAATAAATGTAAATGTAAATGTAATTGCTTTAGGCCTACTCTTTGTTCTGATGTAGATTCTGAGGGATCAAAACCTTTTAGGTTGTATGTGCAAATGAATATTGGCTTTTTCTGTAAGACAGAAGACTAATTTGTAGATTCAATTCCAGTCAATTTTTTGTCGAAAAAAAAAGATAAAATGAAAACAGCATTCATGCAGAAAGGCGAATACTGTTTAGATTTCTTTGGTACTGCATTACTCTGTCATTGTGCTCCATCTAGTGTGAAATCGGGGAAAATGTTTCAAGAAATTAGTGAATTCGATCTGGACAAGGGTGTCGGCTAAAATGAAAATGACAATTATGTAATGTAAAATGCCTCTCATACCGAATTTAGGGTCGCATTTCCAATAATAGCCGAGTCTCCAATAAACGCAGGCCTCTTAAACTCGCCGGTATGCGCGACCCTTTCAGTGAAATCACCGCCTGCCTCAAATAAACGCCGGGAAAATTTATATTTATTTTTCGTGACTATAAAACGAAAGAGCAGTGGGTTAAAATGCTTACAGTAGGCCTAGTCACATTTATTTTTTTGTGGCTAAAAAAACAAAAACGAAATAACACAAACAAATAAGTTTTTACATTAGGCTAAATGTTGTTTTAGTGAATTCAATTTAGTGAATTCAGTTTTTTAATGAATTCATTTTTACTTGTTCCGTGTTTCCATGTTCATCTGTTCACAAATTGCATTAAACATAAACGTACAAAACAAGCTGTCTTTCGGATCATGGTAGCCTAAATTCACAGTGATACTGCTATTCTAACAGACTGTGCTCTCCCATCATAGTTTGCAAAGACAATGTTTAACTTACTTTAGTAGTGATTCCTGTTTGAGTTGCGACCAAAGAGGTCTTTGTTAAGTACGCTACTTGGGGGGAAAAAAAAACATGGTGAATTTTCCTGATCAGTTAAGCTACCAATAACCTGCAGAAGCCTGAGGGCTTTATAGGTGAAATAAACGCAGGTCTCTTATTATCGCCGAGTCTCTAATAAACCCCGGCAAAGTTAAGTAATTAAGGCAAAAAAAAAAAACGGAAGTTTTATTGGAAGTTTTACGGTAGTAATAAAAATGTTTTCCTGGTGATGCGTGTAGAAAAAAATTGATTAGAGACGGGTGAGGAAAAAGTTGTAATGTGCTGAAACGCAGGTCACAACGTACAACGCACGTTTTTTTTTTAATCATTATGGACGTGTCTGACACTAATTACGAGTTTGGTGGTGAAATGGCGTGCAAAATGTAGCATAGTGGTTAAGGAGCAGGACTCGTAACCGAAAGGTTGCAGGTTCGATCCCCGCTGGGAGACTGCTGCTGTACCCTTGGGTACTTAACCCACAATTGCCTCAATAAATATCCAGCTGTATAGATGAATAACATTGTAAAGAACTGTAGCCTATGTAAGTCGCTTTGGATAAAAAAGGCGTCTGCTAAATGCAATAATTAATAAATGTAAATGTAAACGTTCTTGCGATTCCTTTTGAAACATTGAGAAATAATGTAAATTTAATTCGTTTGCAGGTAGTTCTGATGTTACTTTCGAGTAGTTGTAAATGATTTTGTTCAACCAGTTAGTTATCCGTACTTCAGACAACTCAGTCCAAATTCCCATTTATGGTGTGAAAGCGCAGATATCTACAGGTGATCGTTAAATGAAACGAGGAGCCATGCTTTAAAGAATGATGCTGTTTTTGACATTTCAACAAGTGGTTTTTGAAATCTCTGAAAGAGTTTGGTGATGAACTGGTGTGTAAAATGTATTAGCATTCCTGTGTTTCCTTGTGATTCTGTTGCATTAGGGACATATATAGCATATACTGCATAGACGGGAGTTGCAAGGCAGTGCCCGCATACGGTGAGATTAAGGTAAGATCGCTGCCAGAAGTAGTGGGATTCGAACCCACGCCTCCATACGGAGACCAGAAGGCCTGCACTGTAAGGAATGGGTATACACTTCGAGTCTGGCGTCTCAGACCACTCGGTCATCCTGACAAGAGCATGTCAACACGAACAGTGAATCCGCATTTTTGTAAACTCTCTCGTCTGTGATGGTGATTGCAACACTTTTGTCAGAAAAGTAAATAACCAGCCCTGCGCGTTTACCTGTTTGACAAATACATCAAGCCATGTCTGCCAAGGGTTACTTTATGTAAACTGCTCTATGTATGTCACGGGTATGTTGCATCTTTAAAGGACATTTCATCGCTGGCGTACTGCAGTTTCAATACTACTTGTAAAATAGTACAAGGACACCATTGAGGACAATACAGATTCAATACGAATAATTCAGGAGGTAGTCATTTGAAAAAATTGAATGGTGGAGCTGACAGGCAATCATTCCTCTAGGAGAGATTATAACAGGCACATCTGGAGAGATGCGTATCCTTCTGAAACGCCCAGAGTTTTCTGTAGTCAAGTGGTAAATAAAATATATTTCCCACAGGACAAGCTAAAAAGCAAGGGTTGTTTTAGCTCAGAAAACATGTTAAAAAGTTGTTAGAAAAGAATTTAAGTTCATTTATTCACAGAAATGTTTTATTGTGAAAGCAGTGCACAAAGTAGCCTAATGCTAGCGCGTTAACGGGAGAAGTCCAAAAGTACCAGTTACAACTTTTGTTCACTGACTAGTTGGCACGGTCTGGAAAATTGTGAAGTTAGCGAGCCGGATGCATCTCCATTTTTTCCCTGTTCTGGTTGAGCCTGGCAATGCATGCATGAAGTGAATGTGACCGGGCATCGTGCAAAATAATCGGTAAATACGTCGTGGATTATTAACATCTGACTAAAATAAGTGTTTGTAAATAGCAATATCAATGTATAGAGCTATGGTTTGTCAATAAGTAGACTTTCTATGGAAGCTCTGGAGTTCGCGGGCTGTAATGAAAGAGGTGGCTTCCCAGGCTCGCTAGCTAGTTAGCTGCATCTCTTACATTTCTTGTGCCTTACTGTAACTTGGGTAGTTATAAAGCAGAGAAACGTGTATGTTTTCTTTCCACCTCATTGTGGGACTTAATTGTATTCTCCTGAAACTGGAGCTCAAAACGAGGACTTCGTGACAGGAATAATTACGACGTGAGTATCGTTTTCCTGATAATTGAATACTCAGTATTGCGAGTGGGCTAACATGAGACTAAAAGAGTGTGTGTTTTGTTGTATTTTTGTCTTAAATGTACAGTTGTAAGCCCACTGCCGTATTTTGTACATTATATTGTATGTTTTCCTAGCCTCGAAAGCTAATTTGATCGGGGCTGTGTAGTATTTTATTTTTGGGGCCAAGCTACATTGTGTAAGCTGCTGCAGAAATTGTTTTATTAAATTTACGTGCATATTCTAAGCACAGTTTGGTAGCAGTGTATTGATGAGCTTATACTGCTCAGCTTTGTAACAGTAAGGTAGCTTAGGTTATTAAAATATGGCAGTGGTGAAGATTGGCAGGCAGAGACTCCAGCCCAGTGGCCAGCTTGGTGTGAGAGTAGCTGTGAGCGAGACGGCGGAGTTTCAGAGTGTGCCAGTTACAGCGGCTGCTACCAGTGAGCAGATTTGCCTGTTCACGTTGTGGTGGATCCAGCTACAGAGTCCCCAGTCCCAATCCCTCCAGAACCAGCAGAGTCTTCATCTTCCAGTGACACGTGCCAGCAGCATCCTTGATATTGCCATTGGACTGAAAGACTGTATTCATTTGGACTGAGGCAAGTGACACCTAGAACCATGTCCAGTGACTCTGATGATGAAGGGGTGGTAGTCAATGAGCGTAACACGGTCTCAGGGGAAGGGGATCGTAATTCAAATATTGTGCAAGAATTACAGAACCAAGTACAAGAAATAAGCAGGTGGTGAGATGAGACAATGCCTAATAGAGCCAGTGGTAGTAGTACACGTTCTTATATATATATGTGCCACGTGAGTGTCAGATCCAAGCCTTTAGTGGTGAATATGCTAAAGATGGGAGGTCAGTGGATGAATTCATTGAGGAAGTAAAGAGAGTTTTGAGGGCTAGAGAACAGTCTAGGGAGGAAGAGTTAGACTTAATTCTGTCACTGCTGAAAGGTTCTGTCTTAGAGAAGGTGCGACTGTGTTTGAGAGATCAGTCAGGACAGCCCAGTGATATCTTTACCTTCTTGAGAAATGCATATGGAGAAAAACGCAGTGCCACCCAGCTCTTGCAGACTTTCTACAATCGTAAGCAGTTTGATGGTTAGGACGTCCGTGATTTCTCCCATGCCGTGTCTCAGATATTAAGTTCTGTAGTTAAACAGTCATGGGAAGGTTTACCCAGAGAGAAAGAAATGCTAAGAGACCAGTTCATTGAGGGGTTGAGGGATCCAGCACTTAGATGGGAGCTCTGTAAGTTTGTAAGGGACAAACCCCAGTCTATCCTTCTTGAAATACGTAATGAAGCTATCCTTTAGTCCATGGAAGACAGTAAGCCTCAGGGGCCCTGGGCTGAGAAGAACAGGCAGGTGCAGTCTGAGGTAGTTAGTGAGTCCCATTGTGCAGCTGTTGCAGTAGAGAAGGATCAGCCTGACCCTTTAGATGTTATTCAGAGAGCAGTGGCTCAGCAAGATAAATAGATAGCCGAATTAGGCAAAAATGTGTCAGAGTTCACCAGTGCGCTCAAAGAAATAGCGGTGTTCCAGGCCCAGCAGACAGTCAGAGAGTCAAGCCGTGGACCTAGACCACGGCCAAGGTATGAGGATGGGCGACCCATCTGCTTCAAGTGTAGAGTGGTCGTGCACTTGGCTGAGAAGTGCCATCAGACATGTAGCTGTCAGGACAAGGGGACACCAGAGCCCTCTGCTACCCAGGAAAACTGACTCCCTCGGTTGCAATGAGCCAGGCAATTCGAGGGGAGGTTAGTGGCTCACCTACAGCTTCACTTAGCCAGGAAAGTACACTAGAACACGCACTTGGTGAATGCCAAGTAGTAGATATCAAAATATATGATGTAAAGGTATCATGTCTGCTAGATGCTGGTAGCAATGTTAGTACCATTACAGAGAGTTTCCTTAGGGAACATTTGTCTGGAAATGACAAGGACCCTATTTCTACATCTGAGTGGTAAAAGATAACTGCAGCTGATGGGTTGAATATATAACATATAACATAGGTTATCTGGAGCTAGAAGTGGAGGCTATGGGACTTACCATCCCTCAGTGTGGGTTCCCGATTGCTAAAGATTTGCCAAATTCCCCTTCAGTTCTGGGACTTATTAGGCATGAACATCATTAAGAGGTGCAGAAAACTGGTGCAGACAGAGTTTGACACCAAGTTAGGTGGACAGCTTGAGTCGGGCTGGAGGCAGGTATTTCAGCAAATGCATACAGTCAGCGTGGTAGACAAGGCTAGCTTCACCTGTGTATCTGGCAAGGGCGTCGTCCACCTACCAGCCTTTTCTGTAGCTATAGTGCTGGCCAAAGGACTCAAGACTATGAAGGAGGATGGCCCTTTATGGCTGTTTGAGCCTGTTAGTGCTCCATTACCAGGGGGTCTACTCGTTGTGCCCACCGTGACATCAGAGAATTATGTGTTCCCGGTCCAGGTTGTGAATGTGTCTCAAGAAGATGTTTGGTTGCAGCCTTGGACTAGGCTAGGGAGGCTGTCTCCCATGGAGAGTGTCAGCAGGGGTAAGTCCTGTGAAGTGATGCTCCAGAGAATTTCAGCAGACATTGAACGGGTTACTGTTGACACTGAGGCAAGCAAGCCACCTGTTACACAGTCCATTCTAGACAAGGTTGAAGTGGGAGGTAGCCCAGAGCAGCAGGCTCTGTTGGGTGAGTTACTTGAGATGTACTCTCATATATTTCTAGCCACCTATAGTACTTGTACAGAACACTGACATTACTTTAAGGTTGTGTGTTGACTACAGGAAGCTTAATGCTAAGACAAGACGTGACACATTTCCTCTGCCCAGAAATGATGAGAGTTTTGATGCATTGGAAAGTGCTAAGTTCTTCTCAGCTAGACCTAGCTAGTGGCTATCATCAGGTGGTCATACATGAAAGGGATAGGGCAAAGACTGCCTTTACCACACCATTCGGTCTATTTGAGTATGTTCGTATGCCTGTTGGTGTGTGCAGTGAGCCTGTGACATTTCAAAGATTAATGCAGACCACCATGATTGACCTCATCTTTCAAATCCTTTTAGTCTATTCAGATGATCTCATCTACTCTCAAACATTTGAAGAACATTTAAAGAGGTTGGAGACAGTGTTTAAGCATCTAGCTG
The DNA here is from genome assembly GCF_013368585.1 of Megalops cyprinoides. Taxonomy (NCBI): domain Eukaryota; kingdom Metazoa; phylum Chordata; class Actinopteri; order Elopiformes; family Megalopidae; genus Megalops; species Megalops cyprinoides. Next base: position 23,516,436 of record NC_050603.1, on the reverse strand, counting down.
AGACAGGCCTCAAGGCTAAATTACAAAAGTGTGACTTTCTGCAGGAAATGGTATGGTTCCTTGGTCACCAAGTGCCTGCTGAAGGTGTTGGAACAGATTCCAGTAAGGTTGTTGCTGTCAGAGAGTGGAAGGTTTCCAGCAGTGTCAAAGAGCTCCAGTCATTTCTTGGGTTTTGCAGCTATTATAGGAGGTTTATTAGTGGCTTCTCACAGATCGCTGGGCCATTACATGACTTGGTGAATCATTGTGTGCATAAATGAAAATCAGATAAGATGAATCACCTGTTTTGCTCTCTGTGGACGACAGTGTCACAATGCCTTTGAGCAACTGAAGGAGAAGCTCACCTCTGCTCCTGTGTTAGGCTTTGCTGCCTTTACCCATCCATTTATTGTTGAGACAGATGCTAGTCAGCATGGTTTAGGCGCTGTGTTGTATCAGGAGCGAGAGGGAACCAAAAGAGTCATAGCTTATGCTAGCAGGAGACTACACCAGGCTGAGAAGAATGATTGCAACTACAGTAGCATGAAGTTAGAGTTGTAAGCTTTAAAATGGGCAGTAGCTGAAAAATTTAGAGGCTGCTTGCTTGGGTCCAAGTTTGTGGTTTTAACTGACAACAGCCCTCTCTGCCACCTTTAGACAGCTAAGCTTGGAGCCATAGAGGAGCAGTGGGTTGCACAGCTTTCTGTTTTTGATTTTGAGGTTAAGTACCGCCCGGGGCACAGTAATTGCCTTATCTAGGCAGGAGTTTGCAGGGAAGCTCAGACCAGAGACAGAGAGTGAATTTGATGGTTGTGTGGCAGTCTGTAACCTGATAACAAGAGGGACAAAGGTAGAACCAGAGCTGGCTTTCAGGGGAATGGAGTTTGGAATGGAATTTGGCCTATCCCACCAAAGATCAGAACACTTTTGGCACAACAGCCAAAGTCTTGCTGAAGAAGTGGTTTTTGAAGTACGGCGTCCAAGAGCAGTTGCAATCTGATCAAGGCCGGAACTTTGAGAGCGAGATTGTTGCAGAACTGTGTAAGCTCTATGGAGTCAAAAAAGACACACACTACTCCCTATAGGCCACAGGGAAATGCACAGTGTGAAAGATATAACAGGGCACTGCACGATCTGAAGGCGCTGGCCTGAGTATCTCCCCGAGTTGGTTTATGCGTATAATGTCACAACACATTCCACTACAGGGTACTCACCCTACTACCTACTCTTTGGGGTACAGCCATGTTTGCCAGTGGATGTGTTGCTTTGGGCAGTTGAGTGTGTCAGAGAGAAAACAGGACTGATTGTCTGTGCGGCAGGAGAGACTCAGACAGGTCTATGAATGAGCAAGGGAGTATTCAAAGCAAAAAGCAGCTGATAGTAGGGGTGTGCAATATGACAATATTATATCGTGAACGATTAAAATGTCTCTACGATCTGCCTTTACAGAGAGATTGTTAGTATTGTGCTACTGTGCACATTCTATCAGTTGCAGTTCTATGGCTCATACACGCATCCAAAGTTGTTTTGTCAGCCAAATCCCCACCAATAAACTCCGCCGATTCGGCTCCTGCCATTGACTTATATCACTCATAAATTTCACGTCGCGTTCGGTTAAAACACATCTTAATAACGAAGGCATTTGAGAAAGGCACTCCGAATGACAGGACAAGTAAGCGCTGGAAAGAGGTAACTGATGCAGCGACATTTTACCTGGCCAAGGATATGATTCCAGTAAAAACCGTGGAAAATGAGGGCTTCAAAAGACTGCTAAAATAGTTGATCCGGGGTACAACATAGCTGCAAATAGTTGTCCAACATGGCCATTCCACAGCTGTACTCCGAATGCTGCGACAAGATTCAACACAAAATTCAAAACGTCCAGTCTTTGCTACAACAGCTGATTTATGGTAGGGAAATTAGTTTGGTTGTACTGTTCAGTAACTTGCAAAATAGTCATAAAAACCAACATGAAAAAGAATCATGTTAAGATCGTGATCCTGCCTGAAAAAAATTGTGATATGATATTTTTGCCATATCGCCCACCCCGAGCTGAGAGAATCTCTTTGTAGAATGAAAAGGTGTTCTGTCCCCCCATAGACATTGGTCAACTTGTCTATCTGCATCATTAGGGAGACATAAAATACAAGATGCATGGGGTCCCTGTGTATACAGGGTAGTTGACTTCCAAGGCACTACACACACTGATGAGCCCCTAGAAGGAGCCCCCAGCAAGAGGGTTCATTGGACAGAATTGTGTCCTTGTGTTGCCCCTGTCCCAAAACCAAGAACAAAGATAAAACTGCCCATTTGTGGTCAACCAGTAGCTGTAGACATGCCTGAGGTTTCTGAGCCTGAGTTTGTAGTTGTGGAGGAGGTTTCTACCCCTCATTCTGCACAGCCAACCTGTATCATGAAACCTCCTAACATTTCCTTAGCCATGGTGCGCTAAAACCCAAAAATCTCAACCTGCACCTCATTATGTAGCCATATCTCCCATTATCTGGACAAGAAAATTGACATATTAAACACAAAAAGGAGAAAATCCTTACCCTGAACTCTCTAGTTTAAACACCATTCCTCTGCCCGCCTGCTGCACAAGCTCCCTATGGTTAAGACTGCCCATGCGCAGAAACTGCAAGCTGGAATCTCTTAAAGTGACCTTGTCCCACAGTAGAAGTAACGCAAAACTGTAGCAAGAGCGATATTTATAGAATTAGCTGGCTGATCGTAGCACAGGAGAAAGCGCGAAGTATCAGAGAAGCCACTTTACTTCAAATTCAAATAAAGTAGTTATTAACTACAATGAACTGGAAATGAAAATGTATTGCTATGCAAAAATCATAAAAACTCACCCAAGCTGCCCTTCCACAAAACTCAAAATGTAATAATATGATAGACAAAAAAATGGAGCTATGTTTGATCGGAATGGTCTGGTGACGAAATGAAATATTCGGGTAATGAGGAATAAGACGATCTGAGTAAGGGAGCGCCAGTCATTAGGCATACATGACAGAAGTTTCTGTCGTTTCAAACACGGTAGCAAAGAGTACCGACTGTTATAACCGTCTGTGGCGATAGTTAAAAAAAAATCCATGCGACTGCGTCCTAGACTACAGTTTTGAAGATATCAGAGGTAAGATTATACTTCCATTTACCATTCTGCCAATGCAAAGGCGCCCATTTTGGAATTACCTAAAGTCAGGCCCTGGACATCGGCTCTAGACTGTCTGGTTTGAGTGGATGAAGCTTATCCTGGTCTATACTTCCTGTGAGATTGGGACATAAGAACATCAAGCTGTCAGAGAAAGCTGCTTGCCACGTCAAAGCACCTTCTCTGACTGCCTGGTTTGTGTGTCTTTTCCGCACAGCGCGCTGAAAACCGCATAGCTGCAGTTGCGTGAGGAGAGAGTGGGTTGCCCCTGTGAGGAGCTTGTGGAAAGCGGCCTCTTTCCGCAATCCTGGTGGCTTTCGGTGGTGAGGCGCTCCTCAGCAAGTGGTGCTGAATGGACAGAGGTCACTCCCAGAGTCCGGGACCCGTATTCACCAAGCGGCAGAGTAGGAAATAGGTCCTTAGTGCTCGAAAATGACATCAATGACTGACGTCAATTTGCTCCTAATCTTTTCTCCTAGGAGTAAAGGCGGCCACACGCATTGTTCGGCACAGCAAAAATGTTTTGCATGCATCTGACAACCTGGACCTGTTAAAAAGAAAGGAGGGTATTTTATTTTTCACCGACCTCGTTAGAGACTTTGACTTTGATCTTCTGTGAGATGAACCTAACCACTTACCACTTGAAAGTAATTAAACGTTGTTTCTTGGGGATATGGGATTAAGGCACAATTTAAAATGAAAACTACACTATCACTGACTGAAGCCGTGACGGGACGTAAAACACGCAGAAGAGCGTGGATGCTGGTAGTGCGCAAGCCTGTTTGACTATCCAATAATAACATCAGGCAGGCGAGAAAAAAGACTGTGAAATGTGTTTGTGGATTTGTCTGTGACGTGTTAATCTGCAAAATTTATCGGAATGCCTTATGTATTCTGAAATTTCCACAGTCTATGTAAGATAGCACTGAGCTGTAGATGGAAAAAGCCTGTCGGTACATTTAAAAAAACTTCTGGGTGCAGTTTTACGTACAATACGGTGGAATGCTTTGCATTGCAGTAAAGGAATGCTTTCCGTTGCAGTAACTGTTTAACACCCAAATTTTGAGTTATTTAACCCCCATAGATATTTTTGTTATTTGTTCTGTTTTTTGTCTAGCTCATCGATTTATTATTTCTTGGATGTTCTGGGGGGAGAGGCAGGGCATAGTCTAAATCCAGTTCTTGTTTTGTTGAATTGTTTTTGTACAGTACGTTTATTTACATTTATTGTTAGTTGTGACGTCCTCATTGTAAATAGTCTGCACTTGATCCTGGGTTCAGCACCAACTGTAAATAAATCACTGGTGACTGTACTTCACTTCAACCACTCTGTCAAAGCCTCCAGCCGCCAGTGCACCCGAACAGATATAGTTCTGATAAATATTTTATCAATGTGATTGTTTATAAATGTTGTTTTCAGTTTCACCAGGACTGCAAACCATACATGCTCATGTGCTCGCATGCACTCGTAGTTCATAGTTATGAGAGGTTTCATCATGTTCACAAAATGCTGCGCTATGACAGCACTACTGCTTTCAATGATTACATTTATTGGGGATTTTCTCAACTTATGAGATGAACTGTGAAAAATACCTGCTCCGTTCATTTGTGGCTCTGCATATTTTGGTAAAATCAACAGAGATCTGCTCACAGGAAATAGTCTTACCCCCACCTGGAAGTAGAAAAGGAAACTTCATAAATCATTTTATATAATATCTCCTATTTCTTACTCTGAGCTAGGATGGTTTTACTCCTAAAAGTGCCTTTAGCAAGACTCTTAGCAGTTATTCTGAAGTACTTGATAAATAAGGACCCAGGAGTTTCTAGGAGATTCTACTAGTACCAGTGTAGGCAGTCGTTGTGTGTTCTAATTCCATGAAGGACAGCTCTGACTCATATTTATATGCATAGTTTGGTACTGTGTGTAACGAAATGGCAGAGGAATATGTTTTCTTGAATTTTGGAATCAACAGCTGTGTTTTTAGGATAATAGGATGTTGATCTTTTGTATATGATGTGTGTATGGGTGTGGTTTTGTAGTGTGTGTCATGTTGTGGAACATGAAAATAGTTTATAATAGAACTCTGTGTTGTGGATTCTTCAAGTTTTTATAAGGAATGTTTTCTTGCATTTGAGTGGGAATTATCCTGAAGGTATGTGGTTGCATCACCTAATGGAGTGCAAGTTACTGTACGGTCAGGAAAAGTATGCACGTCAGTGCCAGATTTCAAATGTTTATGTATTGAAATCTGTAAAGAGATGAATTTTTATACTTAGCAGAAAAGATAATACAAAGTTAAGATCCGGATGAGAATCTCTATTCACGATGTTGAACTAAAAATGATAAATGCCATGAGCGGTTTTCCTTCCGTTGTCTAAGCAACTCCCTTCTATTCACTGCTGTGGTGTTGTGGGACAGGATCTCTCCCCATCTCTCAGCTTCCTGACTCCTGTGCTCTGGGGCAGGACCTCTCTTCATGCATGTGTCTCTGACCTGCTGTGTCAGAGCTCTTGAGTGAAGGCTGGCTGTGGTCAGCTGCCTCCCCTCCTGTGGACAGGGGCTCGACCGAGATGGAGTTTCTTTGAGTTATTGTTATCAGAGAGGAACAGAGACGGCCCTCTCATGCGACGTGTAGGCTATTGACACCTCGCAGTGAGCAAGCCACCCGTCTAACGACATGCCACGCATTAGACAGGCTTTTGTGATCCTATGAAACCTGTTTAGCACAGTAAATAGCATGTAAATTCACAGTAACGTTTACTCTATGAACCCTGCTTACCACAGCAAATTCTAGCACGACATCTATATGGTTGTTTCGGTCTTTTTGGAGATTTTTTGTGGCTTTTCGCCAGGATAGCAATTCTGAACTATGGTTCTGATCATTCAGCTTTTCAAAGCGTGGAAGGAAGTTGTCTGATCTGATCTTAGAGATGTCGGCTCGGTAGCTATGGCTGTTTGGTTACAGCTCTTGGATTGTTGTTGATTGTGATTTTGCACAGTCTTCTAGCCAGCAAGCTTAACACGAGACTAAAGGATGAACAGCTTGATCCTCAGTTCCTTTCTTTCCTTTATTCTCTTATTGTAAAACCGCAAAACACAAATATTTTTTTTTTTTAGCCTGACATGCTTTGTCTGAGTGTAACTTATTACAGAATATGCATCTTGCTTACATAGGCTACACTGTATTGATATCTGAACCACATTAGCCGCCGTTACGTATGACAACAGAAATTGTATAAAACTACGAGACTTTGACATGTTTCTTAAATGCAACGACGATATAAACTAAAAACAAATTATACTCACGGGCATTGCCCTCGTAGGGAAAGACGTGATCATTAATTGTCTTATCTTCAAAGCAAACGAGACTGAGAAGGCGAGCGAACGACAGCTCTCTTTCTCACATGTGAACAGTAAAAAACTTACAACTGCGTATTCTTTGTTTCATTAACAACGGCGGCCAGTAGATGGCGCTCTGATACTGTGAATGACGAGAATAATGTAAAGAATCAGGAAACTGTTGTAACAAAGGATGGCAACATGAACAGCATTGCATTCATGATGTAAGACCTTGACAGGCACCAAATTTCGATTACAGATATTCCATTACAGTCATTGTTGCTATGCTAACAATTCGCACGAGTATGACATACTGAAAAAGCAGTACTTTGACTCTTTGCTCTCCGCTTGAAGGGGGCGGGCTCTAACGCGAACCGCCTTTTCTTTGAGTATGGGGCCTCAACGAGGTCGTCTTTCAGTGAATATAAGCGTGCACTTCAACCGCGAAACATTACCTTTATTGCAGACTATAGCGACAAAGGCAGTGGAAAATGTCCGGAAGAGGAAAAGGGGGAAAAGGTTTGGGGAAGGGAGGCGCCAAGCGTCACCGTAAGGTTCTTCGTGATAATATCCAGGGTATTACCAAGCCCGCAATTCGTCGCCTTGCTCGGCGAGGTGGTGTCAAGCGTATCTCTGGTCTGATTTACGAGGAGACGCGCGGTGTGCTGAAGGTGTTTTTGGAGAACGTTATTCGCGATGCCGTCACCTACACCGAGCATGCTAAGAGGAAGACTGTCACTGCCATGGATGTGGTGTACGCTTTGAAACGTCAGGGTCGTACTCTGTACGGCTTCGGAGGTTAAACGTCAATCCTGCAGTGAGACCAGAACTGAAAACCACCCCAAAGGCTCTTTTCAGAGCCGCCCACTTCCCCAACCGAAAGAGAAACGTTCCACGTTCACTGACACATTTAAGAAAACACTGTTGCGCTTTACCGAAACGGGCTGCAGCAACCTTGGATTGTTACGTTGTATTTTCTCAAGCAGCGATGTAGCTGAGCGCGTGTTTGTTGCCCCTCTATCTCTAGTGTACTGAGTCCGACCCCGGCAGACAGCCCCGTTGACGTTGCAGGCAAGCAATAAATTGCTGTAACGAAACGGGCTGCAGCAACCTTGGATTGTTACGTTGTATTTTCTCAGCGATGTAGCTGAGCGCGCGTGTGTGTTGCCCCCCCCCCCCCCCCCCCCCTTGCCGTCTACAGGAGTGGATTCCCCGGAGCTTGCTTTTTCCCCACAAAGACTGAGATCCACACCAGCCACCGCAAGGCTTTTGTGTTCTATTGCCTGACTGATGAAAGTATGGAGCGTTTTATGTCATTGCCGTCGGGTAAATGTTGAAATATCCTGTTGTACAAGTTGATAGTATCGAGGGATCGATTTTGATGAGAAACCTGGTGAAAAAATGTTTTGGGTTGTTGTGAATGTTGTAAAAATGAAGCTGTGGGAAAACTCACCAAAGGACTGATTTTTGTACCAGCTGGTTTGGTTTTTATACAAGTCCAGAATCGGTAAGAATCGGTGGACGGTAAGAACGAGAGACCGCTGCCGTGGAATATGGTTTCATTGTAACTCTATAATTAGAAGTGTTTTCTGTTGTATTTGATTGTATATGATTAATGTAAAGTTGTAATGTAAAAAAATATGCATATATATATATATATATTCATACACACACACACACAAATGAAGGAAGTTCTTTGTTTTGATAGACGACTAACGTTTAGCCATGTGGTATTCCCGCCCAAGGAAGTCAGCCAATCGAATTTGAATGTCATCTGATTCAGCAGAATCTGCCAATGAGTTCCTGCGATAACTGGTTGGGCAAAGATCGTGGGCAAATTTGCATACACTCCACATATAGACCACGTATGGGGTGTTAGAGAATTCATTCGTGTCTGCGAAGAAACGAGAACAATGCCTGAACCAGCCAAGTCTGCTCCCAAAAAGGGATCGAAGAAAGCCGTCACCAAGACGGCCGGTAAGGGCGGCAAGAAACGCAGAAAGTCTAGGAAGGAGAGCTATGCAATCTACGTGTATAAGGTGTTGAAACAAGTTCATCCTGACACCGGCATCTCCTCAAAGGCAATGGGCATCATGAATTCGTTTGTCAACGATATCTTCGAGCGCATCGCCGGTGAGTCGTCTCGTTTGGCTCACTACAACAAGCGCTCCACCATCACCTCCAGGGAGATCCAGACTGCCGTGCGCCTGCTGTTGCCCGGAGAGCTGGCCAAACACGCTGTGTCCGAGGGAACCAAGGCCGTCACCAAGTACACCAGCTCCAAGTAAAGTCACTTGTCACCTACTGTGACACCAAAGGCTCTTTTCAGAGCCACCCACTCTCTCGGTTTAAGACGCAAAAGACCATTTCATTTCGTCGTGATAGTTGTACTTAGAAAGATTCTGTTTGTGCTCAGGGATTAAATCCAAACACTACGTTCGACAAAGGACATCATAGGATAGGATATCAGGAGCTAGAGGCACGTAATTGCAGCAGCGTGGTGGAGTGGTAAGTACTCCTCACCAAATGGTCCCTGGTTCACTTCTGGGGCACTGCAGATGTTCCATGGGACAGGGGTTTTAAGCCATGCAGAGTTGCCTCAGTAAATATCCGGCTGTATAAACATTTCAACCACGGTCAACGATCCCATGAGAAACGACGTGTCCCGTACAGAACAATACTAGAAAAATAAAAAAGAGAAGCCCCGATACATATGAGAGGGAGACGGTGGTGATCAAAATCTCGCCCAAGTGCAGCGATCAGGCAGCTGTTTGACGTGTTCTTCAACTGACATCAAATGTGCGAAATTTTAAACGGACGCATATTTGTGTAGAGAATAAATAATAGGGGCGAAAGCACACATCCTTGTGGGGAGCCAGTGGAGGAGCAAACTTGGTCAGACAGAGTTCCATTTACCCTCACTCTTTGTGTCCTGTTATTTAAAAAGTCAAGAATCAAGCCGACAAGATTGTTACTCAATTCAAATTGTTCTAAAAGCCTACTAGTTAAATATTGAGGTTGAATTGTGTTAAAAGCAGAGGAAAAATCAACAAATAGAAGTCGAGCATGAAACCCATTTCCTTCCAAGTGTTCAACAAGTAAATTAAGTGACTGCGGCATCCTCTACTCCTCTACGTGGCCTATACGCAAACTGCATGGGATCAAGCGCATGCTCAGTTTACCTTAAGACTTCTGACCTTACCAGTGTTTCGAGGATTTTCATTAAAATTGATGTAAGAGCAACTGGTCTAAAATCATTAAGAGTTTTGGGGCAACTAGATTTAGGAACCGGGACTACCACAGCATCCTTCCAAACCTTATGTACGTGCTGTGCCTGTAGAGACTGATTAAAAATGTAGTGGACTCAGTTCTTTTGTGCAAGATTTAAGTAAACGACCGCAGATGTTATCTTTTGGTCCATGACTCTTATTTACTCTTAGCGAGAGAAAGGCCTTTTCCACATCCTTTTGGTCTATGTCAAAGTGCTGACTATCCTCAAGTTTGTAACTCAGTTCCTGAATTTCATTACTAAAATCAAAAGTATCAAAATGATTATAAGAACAATTAAGGGCATTAGCAAACTCAGTATCTGAATTGAAGCCATCCAGGGTGACCTGACTGCTGTTCTTTGGATTCTGAAGGCCTGTTATAGTTTTCATGCTAGACCAGGCTGAGTCAAGGCATTTGCAGCCATCTTGTTCTCTAGTTCAGATTTATAATTCTGTTTTGCTTTTAAGATTTCTATTTTCAGCTCCTTAGTAGCTATATACAGATCAGAGGATATTCCCTGTTTAAAACCAGCTTTCTTTTTCTGTATGCTGGACTTAACGGATTTGGTCACCCACGGTTTGTTATTAGGGTAAATTTTAACTCGCTTACAATGATCATGTCCCTACAAAAGGCAACATATGAGCATGTTACATCAGCAAGTTTGTCCAAATCATCACCACAAGATTGTTTAAACATGTCCCAGTCCGTGCAGTCATAACATTCCTGCAGACAGAGCACAGATTCTTCAGTCCAGACCTTTATATCCTTTGTCTGCACTTTCTCTCTCCTTAAATTCATTTTATATATGGGCAGTAAATGCACACAGTTATGATCCACAGACTGCGCAGAGCCCAGTGGAGGTAGAGGGAGTGATTTATAAGTGTCCTTTACTGTCCCATAACAAAGATCTAATGTCTTATTCCGCCTAGTGGGACAGGAGACATACTGGTAAAAGTCTGTAAGTGTCTTTTTAAGGGACACATGGTTAAAATCACCCAGTATGAAGTTTGGTGCATCAGGTGAAATCGACTGCAGTTTTTGCACCACATCGAAGATAGCGATAGAGGCAGAGGCGGCATTTGCCTTCGGGTGGATGTACACTATTGTCATAAAAAGTTGTGGAAACTCACGGGGCAGGAAGAAAGGACATAACGATACCGATAAAAGTTCCACATCTGGCGTACAAATGCGTTCTCTGACATTCACGGATCTACAGTATCGTTTGTTAAAATATAAACATACCCCACCACCTTGTTTTCTTCACTCGTCACTTCAGCCTTTCGATCCAGACGAAACGGCTCTCCAAAACCATGTCCTGGTAGTGCCCGTTGTTTCCTCAAGCGTAGTCTGATGCCTCCTCGTTTACCCCGCTTCCTCTTCTTATCCCTCGTTGCCCCACAGGTTTCATGAGAATCTCTCAGAATACAGTCCAGTAGCTGTAGCGTGATATCTGTCACACGAGCTAAACTCGCAAAGTTCAATTGCAGCAGCACATCTCTAGTGTACTGAGTCCGACCCCGGTAGACAGCCCCGTTGACATCGCAGGCTGGGAATAAATTGAACAGAATCCTCAAAGCGGCAGGATAGAGAAGATCCATTTTAAATTAGCAACACTAGGAGCACTCAATCATAACATTCAAACGATTGATTTAAGAAAAGAAAGTACATGTAAAAACCTTTAAAACAAGTATAAAACACCAACACGAGGATGCCAAACTCTCACTCCCAGTTGCCCAATTCGCCTCCAGTAGCTACCATACATAATATTAAGATGTATACTTCTGTAGGCGTTTCTGAATCCCTCTCTGTGGCAGCAGACAACAATGTCTTCATCATCATCCTGTGATGAAGAGCATTCTGTTTCAGTATACATTAAACCAGCGTTTCCCAACCCTGCTCCTGAAGGCACACCGTCCTGCATATCTTCTATCTATCCCTGCTCTACCTACCTGACTGAACTCATCAGTGGCACTTTTGATTAGCTGAGCACACCTGATTTAGTCAAGCAGGAAGGATACATAGAAGATATGCAGGACAGTGTGCCTCCAGGAGCAGGGTTGGGAAACACGGCATTAAACTACTATATTTGGCAAAATCTTTGGAGTATTGAGTACTTACAACTGCAAGGAGTTCTGTTGTGGCAGGGGAGGATCAGATGACACCATCAGTGACAGTTGAAGGGCAAACTTAATGCTTCAGCATACCAAGACATTTTGGACAATGCTATGCTTCCAACTTTGTGGCAACAGTTTTGGGGAAGGCCCTTTTCTATTCCAGCATGACTGTGCCCCAGTGCACAAAGCAAGGACTATGAAGACATGGTTTGATGAGTTCGGTGTGGAAGAACTTGACTGGCCCACACAGAGCCCTGACCTCAACCCCATCAAGCACCTTTGGGATGAACTGGAACAGAGATTGCAAGCCAGGCCTTCTCGTCCAACATCAGTGCCTGACCTCATAAATGCTCTACAGAATGAATGGGCACAAATACAGAAACACTCCAAAATCTTGTGGAAAACCTTCCAAGAAGAGTGGAAGCTGTTATAGCTGCAAAAGGGGGACCAACTCCATATTAAAGTATATGTATTTGAATACAATGTCATTACAATGTAATTGTCAGGCTTTTGAATATATATATATATACACACATCTTATGTAGCAGTTGTGTCCTGGGGGATGATTGGCTCGGATGAGCTCCCTCCAGGGATGCCTTCAGCCACTGGTCGCCCAGTGTTATGGCTCAGGGCCAGCTCTTCTCCTTCTGTCAGAGGTGGTGGTGGTGGCCCTCCACCCATTTTGCGGCCCTCTGCCTTCTTTCTGTTAGTAGATTAACATTTGAGTTCTATTCAGCTAAGTAGGATATTAGGCGAGAGGACATTTATGTGTTTTAAAACGGCATTCTGTTGGGGGTTAAAGCTACTACAAGCTGATCTAGCCACTTAATGATACTTACTTTGTTTAAAATGTCAAATATGATTAAAACCAAAGTGAGGTACAATCATGAGCCTATAGGCCTAAGCAAAAAATGTCTTTCCTGTTTGAACTATGTTTTTATATTTCAATTTCAGCTGTTGCCAAGTGCGCTTTGTGCACATGGGATTGCACCTAAATGACAACAGAATTTTATTCAATAACATTCCACCACTTTTTCACCTGTAATATTAAAAGGAAGTGTGGTTAAATGTTAAATGAATAGACTACTGCATTCAAACTTATGCATTGACTCGGGCAGTGCCAATTGTCTCTCCTTTGCCACTGCAGCTTTTTTTCTAAAAATGTGCTCATACTCGCCATAAGCGCGTATCACAGCTCCAACGCTGTAATAAAGTTTGCTGACGACACCACCAATCATCAGCTGCATCACAGACGGAGATGAGTCTGCCAATAGAGCAGAGGTGAGAGCCCTGACATCATGGTATCAGGACAACAACCTCCTGCTCAACATCAGCAAGACCAAGGAGCTAATAATGGACTACAGGAGGCGGGAGGGGGACACGCCCCAATCCACATCGAGGGAACAGCAGTGGAGAAGATCGGCTGCTTCAGATTCCTGGGGATAAATATCAGCGAGGAACTGAGCTGGTCACACCACATAGGTGTGGTCGTGAAGGCAGCAAAGCAGTGACTCTTCTTCCTCCTACAGCTGAGGAGGTTCGGCATGGACTCCAGGATATTATCTTAAGGACCTTCTTCATCCATACCTTCCACAAAGAGCCCTTCTTTCCCAAAATGCCAGGCTTCTCATCATTCCAAGAGTGGGCAAAACTGCTACAGGCAGTAGAGCCTTTTCCTATCGAGCCCCTCTCCTGTGGAACAGTGTACCTACCGAGGTTCGGGGAGCAGACTCTCTCTCCACCTTTAAGTCTAGGCGAAAAACATATATATACAGTAAATCCTTAAGCTGAGGGACATGGCCTGGTGCTGGCGTGGATCATAGAGTCTCTGGTGGACTAAGTGGTCATTGCTGTCATGACATGGACTCTGTGCAGTGAACTGGTGTTGACTGCCTTAGGGTAGTCCTCTAGCCCCCCTAGTGATGCTGCCATAATGTTAGTCTGCCAGGGTTTTTTTCCTTGTTTCACACTGGCACCTTTTTTCCCTGCCCCTCCTCTCCTGACTCTCTGCTGTACATTCATGTTGTTCTCACCATCCACTAATCATTGTTCTCTATTTGTTTCCTGTCCCTGCTCCGGGCTCCTGCCTGGAGCTGTAGTCCAAGCATCACACCCCGATCTCCAGTCCTGCTACTTCGCTGCCTTGCCTTGCCTTGAACCGGACATTCTCTAGGATACATTTTAAAATTACTGTTATTTACTACAGTCTATGAAAACTCAAATGTCTTAAAGTACATTGTACAATTTCAAGTATTCTATGTAATTCTATCTGCCCAGTGCCGGCTTCCCCTCTGAGCTGGGTTCTGCTCAAGGTTTATTCCTGTAAATTAGGGAATTTTTCCTTGCCACTGTTGCCTTAGGCTTGCTCTCAGGGGGTCTCTGGCCTGGGAACAATGTAAAGCTGCTTTGTGACAACTTGTGTTGTAAAAAGCGCTATGTAAATAAAAAATTAATTGAATTGTATTAATGTTTTTTTTTTTTACAGTTTTGAATTAAAGATGTTGTGGTAACGTGCGTAAATGTACGTGGGTCCCATTTTGTTACCATGTTGTTAACATTTCAGGCTCAGATAAATTTGTTGCTTTAAGCCCTGTGGACAATTTCCCTTTGAGTACGTACATTCCGACCGGTAGCCTGCAAGGGATGGGATATTCCAATCCACTTTGCCTTAACCATTATGTGCTCTGAGGGGTCAAAAATGACCCGTTAATATTGATTAAAGATTTATAGCAACTCGTCTCTTTGCCTCTCACATATAAAAATCTACATATTGTGGTGGAAAATTTTTGATAAAGTGTATACCCCATATGTAAATTATGAGTATTGCCACTTTCACCCCCCCACAGAGAAAAGCGGAGCTTGACGTGATACGATTAAGCTTGTTACATGGTGGAAATGTTATTGCCAGCAAACATCATAAGCATTGCCAACAAATGTTAGCTTTTGATTTTAACCACAGTTATTGACATATTAACTGAAGTTATTGATATATTACATTAGCTATTTATTTTATCTTTACTGTACATGTGGAGGTCTGGAAGTGTATAAGGAAACCAGACAATCTAATATATTAGCCTTAAATAATACGTATTCTATTATACTTTGTATGGTGGAAAATATTGTTTGCATTAAGCACTACTACTGAAAAGTAATATGATGTGATTCTATGCCTAAATAATGCTGGGGGTTACCCTAGGTCATAAACATTGCATGTAGGCCATTGTAAGACACCGCTAGGGGGGTAATCTTGGGGGCTATTACAGGACAGTGGGTGACCTTGGAGAAGGAACACTGCCTTCAGCATTGGCCCTCCCTGGAAGTCACCCCAGAACCTTTGTGCACTATGTTGCTGTTCTATAGTCATGCCAACTTCTCCTATTGGTTCATGGTCTACGCTTATTGTATCTTTTCTGCCTTTACTTCTCCTATTGGTTCATAATCTACGCTTATTGTATCTTCTCTCCCTTCACTTCTCCTATTGGTTTACGGTCTACGCTTATTGTATCCTTTTTCTCTGACTCATAGTCATGCCACCTTCGCTTATTGTATCTTCTCCCCCTGACATGCCCCTACAGCGTGTAAGCATTTTTTGCCTCCTTTTAACATAGGCATCCCATTTTAGTTTTATATTTTCTTTTAGGAGTCAAACAGCTAGAAAATAAGAGCTGATTGCCTGCTTTGGCCTAGCTGACATCTACTGGCAAATGCTTGCGAACTGTATGTGGATTTACTGCAGTTTGTCATAGTTGGCCATCATAGTAGTGCTGAGCCAACACCCCCCCCTTCGCGGGGTTTAATTCTTCTTTGTCTTGTTCCTATGGCCCATCTTCTGGGCCGTGTCCAGACGGGGCCTAGTTCTTACATTAACCCTTTGCTTTAAGGCCTAACCTTGTAGCTTATGGCATATAGATATCTGTGTGCCTTCTTACAGTCTGCAGCACTGCAGTCTGGCTAACTGAGTTACTTAACCTTTTTTATTATTTAAATGTGGGCCTGGAAATAATGGTAATATTCCAGGCATATATGCTGTGTATTATTTAATTATGTTTAAAAATCATATAGGTGTGGAGTGGAAATAATGGGAAATTTCAGAAGTGTTATGTTTAAAAATAATATACAATTAATGGCCATGGAGTTTATGGGACTTTCCAGGTGGGGTAAATGTAACAGCTTAAAAATTAAATAATGGTGTATTAAAATGGAAAATGGGATGATCTTGAAGGAGGAGCCTGGGAGGAGTTGGAAATTGTGGTCTGGGATAGGAGGAGTGAGAAAAAGCATAAAGGATGGATGTAGGCTGAGGGGAAGGCGGCGTGATTGGGGAGTGTTTGTGAATGTATATACACCGCATATACACCTGTTGCTCTGCGGACCAACCTGGTTTACTGTACGTGATTGATCACCATATGCAATAAACCAAACAACCATGATTACATCAGACTCTGTGAGGACTTATTATTTTCTGGAAGGCATCAAAATGTGGAGGAAGACCCTCGGTCCATTTGGCCCAGACCAGGGGGATATCCACCACAATATGCACAGACATAAAAGCACATGTGAGCACACGTATATGCATGGCTTCGGATGGAGTTCCAGTGTTTGACTCTCATTCACTCTCACTGACGCAACACACGCATATACAGAGTGAGAAAGAGACAATGCGTGTGCTTAGGCTGGAACAACAACTTTCGTCGATTTGTAGCGGTGCCTCTTGCCCTACCCCACCGCTGACTACGATATATACACCATTTCAGAGAAAATAAACTTGACATTTCTAGTACAGAGAGTGAGAAAGTGTGTGCTTACGATTGAACAACAACAGCCCCCCCCCCCCCCTCAGTTTTCTACACCATTTCAAACCAAACATTTCTTGCAGGAGAGAATTGTTTTCTCACATGGAATGGAGTCAGGAGTGGAGTCATAGTGTTATAAAGGTGCTGCAGATGTTATCCACCTGAGGCCACAGCCGGGGCAGGTTTGCCAATTCTGCAGACCCATAGACGAACTGTAAAACAAGCACAATGTGTTACAAATGTGAGAAATACATCTGTAAAGCCCATGCTTGCAGACTTGCATACATACATGTGCTAAACAGAGAAATACACAGCCATGTGTTTGGTGCTCATGCTTCCCAAAATGAGAGTTAAATGAAGTCATTATGTTTGCCAAAAAGTTCAAGAATGTTATTGCTGTATTTCCTTTCAAAAAAATTCACTGAAACTTCCATGGTCGTCATGTGCTATCTCTTGCTGAAAGAAAAGTGCAATCCATTTTTATACCTTTGCAGTGACTATATAATAAATAAAGAATGAACATCGATTGTAGCAAAAACAAACAAACAAAAATCAATTGCAGTCTCTCCGCACTGTGAAGTACGAAAAGAGTTATTCATCAAGCTGTTGATGAGTGACATGATGTTCTTCATGCAAAATAGATTTGGGGCTTAAATTTCAATTAAGAAGCTTTATCATGCGGGTGTGGCGAAGGTGGATCATTTTTGACCCAAATGACAAGGGGAGAATACAGAATATTAAGATCGCACAAGTCCACGGATAGGGGGACGGATATCAGGAACTAGAGTAATAGCGGCACTGTGGTGGTGTGGTAAGGAACCAAATGGTCGCTGATTCGAATCCCACCGGTGCACTCCTGGGCAAGCTACTTAACCCACAGCTACCTCAGTAAATAGCCAGCTGTATAAACAAAATTGTGTATATGAGCCTCTGCTGGATGACAATAGTGTAATGGCAAGCTGCTTCCTGCGCGACTTCTGGTTTCGACCACGGGCAATGTTGAAAAGGCAATCAGAAAAAAAGTTTGTGTTGTATGCATGTTTGAGAACCCCCGATAACATACGCGGTCATGACGACAGGCAGGCAGGCGACGGTAGTGATCAAAATCTCACCCACGGGCAGCGAAGAGGAAACGCTGTTTGATGTGTGCTTTAACCGGCACAAAAGGAGTCCGATTTAAAACTGACGCTGGGTTAAGAAACGACTGGCATCGTCTCTTCGAGCTGTGCATGGGTCTTGCGCGAATGGATAACACGAAATGTCAGAGTGCAGCAAATGTTTTATCCGCTTTAAGTGTGAAAATCTGCACGAAAAGCAGTACGAGGGGTTTTGTCTCCCCGCAAAATGGCTAGGTTTTGGGCATGTCGCACAAAAATATAGCGGAACTCCGTAACACGGAGTGGTGTGATGCGAGCGGAAAGGCTTTCCGTCAGTATTTCGTGCTATTTTCACCTGTAAAACAGTTTCAGGGTTGATTTTTTTACTCTTTTGCACGAAGAGAAAACACAAGCGGACAGAGGTGACGGCAGCACCGAATTGTTGCCCGAGGGGTTGAGTCTACACGGTTCTCATGTGACGTTTAACATCAACCCCCTGCTTGGCGAACAGCTCTGAATCAGACTGTGCTACAGACTGCGCGTGTATTAGAGAAGAGAACCGAGTGAAGAAGAAATGGCTGAAGTCGCACCAGCTCCCGCCGCCCCCGCGCCGGCCAAGGCCCCCAGAAAGAAAGCAGCAAGCAAGCCCAAGAAATCGGGCCCCAGTGTTGGAGAACTGATCGTCAAGGCCGTGTCCGCTTCCAAGGAGAGGAGCGGAGTGTCCCTCGCCGCCCTGAAGAAAGCTCTGGCGGCCGGCGGCTACGATGTGGAGAAGAACAACTCCCGCGTCAAGCTGGCACTCAAGAGCCTGGTGAAGAAGGAGACCCTGTTGCAGACCAAAGGAACCGGCGCTTCTGGTTCTTTCAAGCTCAACAAAAAGCAAGCCGAGGCTGCGAAAAAGAAACCCGCTAAGAAAGCGGCTCCTAAGGCGAAAAAGCCGGCCGCCAAAAAACCCGCTGCCGCCAAGAAGCCTAAGAAGGCAGCGGCGAAGAAGCCCGCCGCCGCCGCCAAGAAGTCACCGAAGAAGGCGAAAAAGCCCGCTGCACCCAAGAAGGCGACCAAGAGCCCCAAAAAAGCTAAGAAGCCTGTAGCAGCCAAGAAGGCGACCAAGAGTCCCAAGAAAGCCAAGGCCGCCAAGCCCAAGGTGGCCAAACCCAAGACCACCAAAGCCAAGAAAGCGGCTCCCAAGAAGAAGTGAACACTTGAAAGTTCATTTCTCGCACAGCAAAGGCTCTTTTAAGGGCCACCCAAAAGCTTCCTGAAAGCGCAAACACGTTCTGCTTAGCTCTCTTGCTTGTATGCCTGCAGTTGCGAGTGTGCTGTATAGCCAGCTCTATTTCTGTGAGTACGCGTGCAACTCCCTTAAAGAGCTCTTGTTCAGATTTTCGTGCGCCTCTCCCTTCGTGCTAACTTGCCACTGCGCTCACGCTCTACTTAGCACCTCAGTAACAGCAATTAGTGAATCAATGCTGGATTGCCCCCGCATGTCATTTAATAACAGTACGGATCCCGCGAGTGAGAAACAGTGCAGAGGAGCAAAACAGACTACTTAAAAGGAAAAAGTAAATAACGCTTATTCAATAATTTTATCTGCATTCAGTGAATATTCAATGAATGCGTTGCGTGTGGCTATAAGCCAGGCTCGCGAGGTGTGGATGCGTTATTTGACAGTTGTCGAGAGAGCGTTGTGGGGATTTTTCCTTCTTGTAAAGTAAGGCTCGTAGTTCCAAAGTTTAGGTTGAAAACAATTTAATGAAGCAAAACTAGTGTTGAATTACAGTATGAAACATACCGGATAAAAGCAAGGCAGGTAATTTACAAAGTGATGTTGTTTGGGTACAAGCCTTTATACCCAAAACCTGAAATAAAATGTTTCAGGTTCCTGTCCCTGATTGGGATATTTTAAAGGGCGTTGTGCTTGAGGAAGGCTTGCGAAAAGGTTGGGAAAGAAGGCGGGAGCAGAGAGAAAGATGTTTGAATTTTAGGCGGCAGAGACGATGACCCAATGGCCACAGACAACGAAGTGAGGTGCAGACCAATGAGATCTCCGTATGAGCTCATCCAATCAGCCTTTGACTGTTACGCGATATAACGATGTGCTGAGCGTATTACGGCTACTTTTCTGTCAACAGACGAGTGTGCTGTCGAGATGGCTAGAACCAAGCAGACTGCCCGCAAATCTACTGGTGGCAAGGCCCCCAGGAAGCAGCTGGCCACTAAGGCTGCGCGTAAGAGCGCGCCTGCTACAGGCGGTGTGAAGAAACCTCACCGCTACAGGCCTGGCACAGTGGCTCTGCGAGAAATCCGCCGTTACCAGAAGTCCACCGAGCTTCTGATTCGCAAACTGCCTTTCCAGCGGCTGGTGAGAGAAATTGCCCAGGACTTCAAGACCGATCTGCGTTTCCAGAGCTCTGCCGTCATGGCTCTGCAGGAGGCCAGCGAGGCCTATCTGGTTGGCCTGTTTGAGGACACCAACCTCTGCGCCATCCACGCCAAGAGAGTGACCATCATGCCCAAGGACATTCAGCTGGCCCGCCGCATCCGAGGGGAGCGCGCTTGAAGTGCGCCAGTACACGGTCTAAACCGGATATCCAACGGCTCTTTTAAGAGCCACTTCAGTGTGTCTCAGAAGCGCAGATCTCTGTTGTCGTATTCCATGTTTTCATGTGGATTAAGGTGACGTGTAATTGTGTCCTGGGCTTGTGCTTGAAGCGCTACGGCCCCCTCACCTACATTCTCCAAATGCCATAATATTTCCACCTAGCATGTAGACGTGCTGTGAAGTCACGTAAGAATCCCAGTGTTCTCTCGCATGTGATCACGCTGTGATCAAAAACATTGCACGGCTTTCTAGTGACATCTAGTGGAAGTCACATTTTTAAAAAAGGCTTTGGCGTGAGTATGTCGTGCTTTGTCACTAGTCTTTATCAGCGCATCTGCTCACTGCGCTCCAGAGCAGGCCATCGTTGTCGTTGCGCAGGCTCAGTCAAAGGTTTATTTTATTTTTCCACTTGGAGACTGTCACCTGCCTGCCTGACAGCATTTCTGAATTACAGTACTCCGCATTTAGCTTTTGGGAGGGTACTTTGCAAAAGCAGTTTGTGTTTGAACTTACACGATCACTCACTGTAATAGTTTATCATGAATGCCTCTCTTTATTCAAATACCAACAGAACGTTCAGCATGATAGTCTGGACAGCACAAGATTGCGCATGCTGCTGTGTCTCATCTAGTTTATTATCAAGACGTAACGACTAAGAACCTAACTGGTTTGGCGTTGTAAAGGTGCCATTATCAGATTTCATATCTGACCTGGTTGGCATCAGTGGGCGGGCTCTATCCTGGTTCAGGTCCTGTCTATCAGAACGATATCAGTTTTTTTCTCCATTAACAATGAATCTTCTGCTCCTTCCAGAGTAAGATATGGTATACCACAAGGATCTGTGCTTGGGCCTCTTCTTTTCCCGTTATACATGTTGCCTCTCGGCGGTATCATCTGTAAACATGACATTAGCTTCCACTGTTACGCGGATGACACTCAGTTATACGTATCAGTCAAACCTGACGTCCATCTGAATATCTCAAACATGGAGGCCTGCCTAATAGATGTAAAGAACTGGATGGCCCAACATTTTCTCCTCCTTAACCCAGACAAAACTGAAATATAGGTCGTTGGCCAAATTTCAATCAGGAGCAAATTCACTCACTTTACACTGGACCTTGATGGTGTCTCCCTCTCCTCGAGTGCAGACATCAAAGACCTTCGTGTGGTTATTGATCCTGAGCTCTCTTTGAAACTCACATAACTAACACCTCTAGGACAGCCTTCTTCCATTTCAGAAATATAGCCAAAATCAGGAAAATTGTATCAATTAATGATGCTGAAAAGTTAATCCACGCCTTTGTAACATCCAGATTAGACTACTGTAATGCCCTCTTATCAGGATGTGCAAATGTCTCACTAAAACCCCTTCAGGTGGTACAAAATGCAGCTGCTCGAATCTTAAGTAGAACTAAACGCTTTGAGCACATTACCCCAATACTAGCTTCTCTCCATTGGTTACCCATTAAATACCGGATTGATTTTAAAATACTTTTACTGACATTTAAGGCTTTAAATGGGCTTGCCCCTCCGTATCTTAAGGACCTTCTTCATCCATACCTTCCACAAAGAGCCCATTGTTCCCAAAATGCCAGGCTTCTCATCATTCCAAGAGTGGGCAATATACTACTATAGGCGATAGGGCCTTTTCCTATCGAGCCCCTCTCCTGTGGCACATCTTACCTACTGAGTTTCGGTGAGCAGACTCTCTCTCCACCTTTAAGTCTAGGCTCAAAACATATCTATACAGTAAATCCTTTAGCTGAGGGACATGGCCTGGTGCTGGCGTGGATCATAAAGTCTCTGGTGGACTAATGACTATGCCGCTTCCTTGCTTCCCATCCCCTAGTTATGCTGCCATAATGTTAGACGGCGGGGGTTTTTTCCTTGTTGCACACTGGCACCTTTTTTCTCTGCCCCTCCTCTCCTGACTCTCTGCTGTACATTCATGTCGTTCTTACCGTCCACTAATCATTGTTCTCTATTTGTTTCCTGTCCCTGCTCTGGGCTCCTGCCTGGAGCTGTAGTCTAAGCATCACACCCCGATCTCCAGTCCTGCTACTTCGCTGCCCTGCCTATCAAGCCAACTGAGTGTCATAACTGGACATTCTCTAGGATACATTTTATAATTACTCTGCTATTTACTACTGTCTATCAAAACTCAAATGTCTTAAAGTACATTGTACAATTTCAAGTATTCTATGTAATTCTATCTGCCCAGTGCTGGCCAGATGAAGATGGGATCCCCCTGTGAGCCGGGTTCTGCTCAAGCTTTCTTCCTGTAAATTAGGTTTTTCCTTGCATTTTTTTTTCTCAGAAACTTTAAGTCTCTTTTCCTTCAATATTTCCTGCCATTGTAGGCAGAGTGCCCCTGACGTTCATCTTGGATTTGTCTGTCAGAAGTTTCTCAACTTTGCGACAAATGATAACAGCATAAGTCCCCTTTCTGAGCCACACTACTTAACTGTTGATTAGATCACAGTTTCATGCTGCACATAGAGAACAAAGGAAAGGGAACCAAAAATGTGCAATGGCAAAGAATGTTTGTATTCACCACAGAAATGAAACAGGCAAACGTTATATCAAATAATATTTATGTATAGGGCCATGCACCCCAATGAACAATAAAAAATTGAATGTTTGCAAGCAACACCAGAAAATATGCATATGTAAGAACAGTAGTCCCACAAACAATAAAAGTAATGCATGAAGCAATATCCAAATCCAAGACAGGAAAGATACAAAAAATTGATCTTACCAAGCTCCAAAAGGTTCCAGCAAAAGGTGTAGACTGTGGATCTATGTCATCCCATGAAAAATAGAAATAACCTTGTCTGAAATACCCTCAAGCCTTGGTAAGCAATCAGCTGCCAACAAAAAAGCAAAAGGCAGCTATCAGCAGGAAACTAAATGTATGTATAAGATTATAAGGAAATTCCTACCTGAGTGACAATTGAACTGGACTTTAAAATGAACCATTTTCTTCTTTGAACCATTGCTACTTTTCACTACTGTGCCTATAATTTTTTCTCTTTCTTGTTTTTATTTGTTGTATGAATGTGTATTTTTCTTCAGGACCTTGGGTTTACCAGTGTATTCAAACCTTCCCATAATCAAGCTCTTTCAGTTTGAACATGAGACTGTTGATTCCAGGGCTTTCTGATCAGGCATTGGATAATGGCGTAATTGGTTCATTTCTTTGCCACACCTCTTGGGTCATATGACAGAGATATGGATCAGCATAGATAAAAGAGCAAGGGTGGGGCTAGCGAAGTCCTTATTTTCATGCCATTCTTCCCTTTTATGAAAGCCTGTGTTACACAATGGTTATTGAATATTCATCATATTAGGGAGTGTTTCACAAAGCGGGATGAGTGAAGGCACAGAGGAGGATGATTATTCTCTTGGGTGCTTGGGACTTCCCGGGTCCTTTGTGGTGTTTTGTCCTCATGACAAGAGAGCTGTTTCAGGTGTATGTTCCATAATTGTTGCTTTTACCTGTTTGTTATTATTATTAGACCCGGGTTCAAGGCCGGGTGGGGTGACTGCTCTCGCCCTTCGCTACAGTATGTTTATATATATTGTTTGTGTAATTTATTTTCATGAATATTGAATCGTTTTGTATTAACACTCCGCAGGAAGTACGTTTGCACAGGGACACATTTAGTTGTTGCAATCTCCTCCACGAAGAAATGTGAAGGTGAAGCGGGAGAAGTTTTTCCACTCCGCTTAAAAGTTTGAGTTTAAAAGTGATATGGCATTGCCCGTTTGAAGATTTTATGTTTCTTCAAGTGGACTCATTCCCTCTTGGTTGTGTGCAGCCAGCGAGGTAAGTTTATTTACGTGTTTTATGATTCGTCGTGCATATTTATAGTTAGGTTTCCACACTTTGTGTGTGATATGAATGCGTGCTTATTCAGTACATTGTCG
Organism: Megalops cyprinoides; assembly: GCF_013368585.1. Classification (NCBI taxonomy): domain Eukaryota; kingdom Metazoa; phylum Chordata; class Actinopteri; order Elopiformes; family Megalopidae; genus Megalops; species Megalops cyprinoides. The sequence goes on along the minus strand of NC_050603.1, from coordinate 23,492,157 downwards.
TGTATCTGAAGAGTTCGACGGTGGATTTGATGACGGTGATGTTGAAGAACCATGGTGTCGTATATTTCCTGGAGGGAGTGAAATCCCAGTTACCTCGTAGTCATGCTGTGCGTGATTTGCATCATGTTGCGACATGCGAGTTTAGTTATTAGATATTGTGACACGAGGAGAGGAGAGGTGATGTAGGGCCAGTGCTTCCCCCACTAGTGGCTCCAGCCCTTCCCCACTTCACAGCATGCCCAATGAACACACCTGGCAGGCATTTGGGTTCATCAACCCCCTACTAAGAGGTGTGGGCCAGGTGTGGGAGTGAGGAGGTAGTTTATACATTATACATTATTTATTTATATATATTTTTTTTCCTAATGAATCTATTAAATAAATCATAATAATAAAATAATACATTTTCCTAATAATAAACTCTTCCGTCTTCATCTGGATTTTGTTTGTTGGAAGCAGGGGTGGGCGATATGGCAAAAATATCGATTTTTTACATTTTTATAACATGAAAACTAATTCCGAGTGAAAACATATGTAGTTCTGGAGTCTGTTGCGTCCCACGAGTTCTTATGGAGCTGGACATCAAACTAACTAATCATAGTATAGCTATGCCAGAAGCTCGGCAAGCACTGTTCCCTCTGAAATGTGTGGCTCCAGTCATATTTTAGGCAGACATTGCAGGCGCGCGCAGGCGGGGGAAAATCCGCACTAATTTAATCAGCAGTGGAATTTTTGTAATTTGGCAAATTGATATTGTTAATATAATTTTTCATAATAATTATTAATGGCATGCATTTTGTTGCCAGTACACACATCTGTAAAAAAAAAAAAAAAAGATCTAACATGAGGAGCTGTGGTGTTACAGCTTCTAAGTAATATTAAGTAGAATCACAAACTCGCATACTAAATTCCAGTCTATTATCCTTCACGTGAACCATTACTTCCTCCAGTTTCATAAGTAAGATATATTCCAGCTTATTATTTAATAGTCCCATTCCATTATACATAAGTCATTTGTTTAGTTGACATCCTTATCCATGGCCACTTGCTTGTCATTTACTTATTATATTGAGAAAGTATGCATCTTGATATTTACAGGTGAAAGTACATTTAGGTGTCTTATTAAAGGATGTAAAGGTTGGATTTCACCAAGAATTTCAATCTGCAACCTTGCCACCAATTTTTTTAAACTTTATAGCTTCCAAAGCAACACCAATTTTAACTGCTGGAATATTCAAGATCAATATTCTTGTATGAGCTTTTGCTAATTAGCTAACGTGTAAACAAAAATGGTGCAGAGGAGGACAGGGGGAGGGTCCCCACCACTAGCCGCTGGAGAAGAGAACAGTGAGTTGAATGACAGTTCATGCGACGTGTATTGACACCCCTGAATCATAATGTTATTTGTACATAATGTACATTGACCGTGTACTATCGCAGTAAACTGTTTTGTGGGTGCTCTTAAGGGGGCAAGCAAAGGTAGAACCATATTTCGTTTCGAAAATGTTCGTCTCGAAAGCAACAGATATTCCATTACAGTCATTGTTGCTATGCTAACAATTCGCACGAGTATGACATACTGAAAAAGCATCGTTGACTCTTTGATCTCTGCTTGAAGGAGGCGGGCTCTAACGCGAACCGCCTTTTCTTTGAGTATGGGGCCTCAATGAGGTCGTCTTTCAGTGAATATAAGCGTGCACTTCAACAGTGTGACGTTGTTTCTGTTGCAGGCTGTAGTAAAGAAGGTGTTGGAAAATGTCCGGAAGAGGAAAGGGAGGAAAAGGTTTGGGGAAGGGAGGCGCCAAGCGTCACCGTAAGGTTCTTCGTGATAATATCCAGGGTATTACCAAGCCCGCAATTCGTCGCCTGGCTAGGCGAGGTGGTGTCAAGCGTATCTCTGGTCTGATTTACGAGGAGACGCGCGGTGTGCTGAAGGTATTTTTGGAGAACGTTATTCGCGATGCCGTCACCTACACCGAGCATGCCAAGAGGAAGACTGTCACTGCCATGGATGTGGTGTACGCTTTGAAACGTCAGGGTCGCACTCTGTACGGTTTCGGAGGCTAAACGTTAATCCTGCAGTGCAAAAACCAGTTCAAAGGCTCTTTTCAGAGCCGCCCACTTCCCCATCCGAAAGAGTTCGATGTTCCATGTTCAGTGACACATTTAAGAAAACATTGTTGCGCTTTATCGGAATGTCCTGTTGTACAAGTTGATAGTATCGAGGTATCGATTTTGATGAGAAACTCGGTGAAAAAGAATATGCTTTATTTTGGGTTGCTGTGAATGTTGTAAAAATTAAGCTGTGGGAAATCTCGCCAAAGAAGGACAACTGATATTTTTGTACCAGCTGGTTTGGTTTTTAGACAAGCCCAGACTTAACTGAATCGTAAATGAACTGTGGACAGTAAGAGCGATAAGACCACTGCCATGGAACGTGCTTTCATTGTAACTGTATACAATATTACTGTATACTATTTGTGGCGGATATCAGTTTGGTGTGTGTATGAGATGAATCATACGTAAATATACACGACAATGTATGGTATGCAGATTTTTGATTGTTGGTTTTCCATATGCGTCTTGAAAGTATTTTTTGACTAATATCACCTACGTAAATTGTCTTGCAAAAAATAAAGATTAATAAACATTACAAGAGAAAGTGGGAGTCGCACGGTAGAAGTGCTTTGTTTCGATAGATGTGCAACTTGTGGTATTCCCGCCCAAGGAAATCAGCCAATCGAATTTGAATGTCATCCGATTCTGAAGAATCTGCCAATGAGATCCTGCGATAACTGGTTGGCCAAAGATCGTGGGCAAATTTGCATACACTCTACATATAGGCCAAGTATGGGGCGTGAGAGCATTCATTTGTGTTTGCGAAGAAACGAGCATTATGCCTGAACCAGCGAAGTCTGCTCCCAAGAAGGGATCGAAGAAAGCCGTCACCAAGACGGCTGGTAAGGGCGGCAAGAAACGCAGAAAGTCCAGGAAGGAGAGCTACGCAATCTACGTGTACAAGGTGTTGAAACAAGTTCATCCCGACACCGGCATTTCCTCAAAGGCAATGGGCATCATGAATTCGTTTGTCAGCGATATCTTTGAGCGCATCGCCGGTGAGTCCTCTCGTTTGGCTCACTACAACAAGCGCTCCACCATTACCTCCAGGGAGATCCAGACTGCCGTGCGCCTGCTGTTGCCCGGAGAGCTGGCCAAACACGCCGTGTCCGAGGGCACCAAGGCCGTCACCAAGTACACCAGCTCCAAGTAAAGTCCCTTATCACCTATTGTAACACCAAAGGCTCTTTTCAGAGCCGCTTACTCTCTCGGTTTAAGACGCAAAAGTCCGTTTTACTTCGCCGTAACAGTTCTCGTACCTTGAAAGAAAGTTAACCCCAATGTTTGTGCTCAGGGATTAAATCAAAACACTAAGGACATCATAAGGGTATTAACAATCCACGGCGATGGGGGTGAATGTCAGGAGCTAGAAACACGTAGTTGCAGCAGTGTGGTGAAGTGGTAAGTACTCGTTAGGGATGGGCGATACCTGTGATTTTTTTTGTTTCGATCCGATACCAAGTAATACTAGGGCTAGTAGGCTACTTGTCTTGTGTACACAGGTCCAGGAAATACCTGTAATTTCAATGATGAAATTGCATCAAAAATGCATTTAAAAGCTTACTTTTAAGACACTACTTGGTCTTTGATAAAAAAAAAAATCAAACTTCTCTATTTTGTTTTTCATTTAACAGACAGTGATAAAACAGTTTATTCTTCAACATTCAAACAAACTGAATAAAACAAAGACTTTGCAGCGAGAGAGACAGAGATAGTGAGAGAGAAAGCTGGTGACAGGCAAGTGACTCACAGGAACAATACATAGAGTGATTCAGTGATTCAGATTTGCTCTAATTTTTCCCCTCCCTATTCAAACTTTTGGCATTTTTTTTCTTTTAAGGCCTCACCTATTCCTTAATGAGTGAGAGAGAGAGGGAGAGACCAACAGTGAGATAGAGAAAAGAGAGAGAAAGAGAGAAAAAGATAAAGACAAAAAAGAGGGAAAGAATCGGTGAGAACCAGGCGAGAGGATTGCCATTTTCACAAGCAGTGAAATTCGTCACATAGTTTAAAACAAAAACTTCTTTTACATCTGAAAAACATCCAGGTCTACTGATTCATGATTGTTCATGGAAACAACAGGGTTCTAAAAAATTCTTCCATTTGCCAGTTGTCAACAAAATGAAATGTTATGGCCAAATAGGCCTCTGTGGACTTTGATATCCACATATCTGTGGTAAGAACCACGCTGTTCACATGCTGTAAAGCTGCCTTTACTTCATTTTAGCAGTTTTTGTACATGTCTGTGATCCCTTCCATTAGCTGTTTGCGACTTGGGATTTTATAGCATGGGTCGAGAGTCTTCACAAATGCAATGAAACCCCTGTCTTCTACAACTGAAATACACCGGAGGTCCTTGCACATCATCTCTCCAAGGTGTCTTGTAATAAGTATGGCTCTTGGAGAGTCATCTATAAAAAAAGAAAAATTTGTTGGCTACACTACATGTAGTTTAATCTTTATGTGCCACTAAACCTTCCATAAAAGCTTAAATAGGCCTAGTCCTAGTGTCACCAAGTAGCCACAGACAGTTAGAATAGGCCAAAAAGACCGAGAAAGCCAAATAATTTTTGTAACATCCACCACTATCCGTCAAATCCAAAGGTTCTTTTCAGAGCCACCTACCTGTGTCATGAGAAAGTGCGAGACTATCGAGTGTGTCTGCGTGGAAGGGATGTTTTTTTTCCCACCCAAGTGAGTATCCTGAACCATCATCTTGTAGAATCTATTTCCCCGTCACTGGCAAGCTTTACGTTGCCACGTGAGTTGTGCTCACGTGGCTAGTATCACGCACTTCGTGTGAACACCCACCAGCAGCTGTGGGCTCCTTCAACTCTGCATAGTGCCCAGTGCCGGGGCCGATGCCTCATTGCAGAGGGGGCGAGGACCTGTAGTGGGCCCTTATAGAGCCTGTTACAGGCTGTATGGAGATGAAAGACAGATCCAAGGGGAAACTTGGTCAGCAGTGACCGGGATGGGAAATAAAACAAGAAAGCCGGCGATCGCCTAGTTCCTACTTTGGGACTCGAACAGAGAGAGTAACGCTATTGTGTCAAGACACACAAACGACCTTTATTCAGAATATTCAAGTAAACAACAAAAATGCATGTTCAGTCAGGCAGATTGGGCCCAAGGTAGACAAGAGGGACAATTAATCTATAAACATGTCACACACACACCAAACTATGATATCCGCCACAAATAGTATACTCTTCCTGTTATGTTCAAATTTACTAACATCCGTTATGTTTGGGGTCAATTTGACCCCAGCTATTTAAACCTCCAGAAAATGGTGGAAATTAAAATTGCTACCCAAATGTATGTGTCAGATACTTTGTTTCTTTGCTGACTTTTAAATAGGCTTTAAATAACTCCCCACCCCCCACCCCTATACATGTAGAATACCTCCTATGTGACTATGGAAAAACATGAAAATCACCATAAAATCTCACTGATTAACCTAAAATCAAAGAGAAAGATCTTTTTGGTATGTTAACCCTCCTGTTATGTTTGGGGTCAATTTGACCCCATTCAATGTTTAACGTCTCTAAATAAATGCTCAACATCATTTTTTTTGCTTCATATTTAATGACTTTTCCTAATTTAATAGGGACAACTGGGTAAACACAAAATTAACATGATGATATGTTTTTAATGCCCTGTACTCATGTTGTACGCATTGGTGTTGTTCGGGGTCAATTTGACCCCAGGGTGTTTTAGCTGTATAAAACATATAAGAAATATCAACATTTTACACACATTTGTTTTGCTTGTTTTGGATGATATTGAGGACACTGCAACATACAATTTTATAATATAATTTTATAAAGTAATATAAGACTTCCCTCTGTTTTAGGGCCATAACCTATCATAATAATGCCTGTAGTACTGCGAGAACCACAGACAATTCACATGACATGAGGGAGGGGAAAACATAATTTCCATGAGAACTTTGATATTTCCCGTGCTGTGAGGGAGGGGAACTATGGTTCCCACACCTGTGTCTGCGCATGACAGTAGGGGAGGAGCAAACATACAAAAGCTTGCACAGCATCCTTCAAAACCATTCCTCTTGGTGCTCTGTGTGCTCTCTCTTTATGCTCTCTCTCTCTATTGAAAATGAACTCTAAGCAAAAGTTTTCTGCCAATGAGGTTTTGCCACAGCTGTTTGCCAGTGAGAGTGACATAGAGGAGACTGTATATGAAACAGAGGATAATGTTGAGGAGGACCCTGATTATGAGGCATCCTCCTCTGATGAGAATGAGACTCTAAGTGTTGGCCCTCCTGTTTCTCAACCACCAGAAGGCATGTTACCTTCAAAAAATGGAAAGTTATTATGGTCCCTCTCCCCACTTGAATGTCAGGGTAGACTTAGTGCTGCTAATGTTATCAGGATGGTTTCAGGCCCCACCAGATACGCTGTCAGCCATGCCCAAGACATAAAATCAGCTTTTGAGCTCTTGATAATCAATTGAAAAGAATATACTGGAGATGACAAACTTGGAGGGGAGGCGTGTGTATGGGGGCAGTTGGAAAGACTTGGATGTGACCCACTTGCAAGCCTATATTGGGTTGCTCATTTTGGCAGAATTTTACAAGTCAAAAGGCGAAGCAACAGCAAGCCTTTGGAATGCTGGCACTGGAAGGGCAATATCTCCAGCAACTATGTCTCTACAGAAATTTCATCTTTTCTCCCGTGTCATACGCTTTGATGATAGAGAAACAACGCAGGGCCTAAGAAAGCGTGATAAACTCGCAGCAATACGGGATGTATGGGACAAGTGGGTTCAGCGATTACCTTTTCTTTACAATCCAGGCCCCCACATGACTGTGGATGAATGTCTGAGTGCATTTCGTAATAACAAAAAATCTGTACTTATTAATAATATAAAGGCCTTAACATACCAAAAATATCTTTCTCTTCGATTTTAGGTTAATCAGTGAGATTTTATGGTGATTGTCATGTTTTTCCATAGTCGCATAATAGGTATTCTACATGTATAGGGGTGGGGGTGGGGGTGGGGCTGGGGGGTGGGGGGAAATTTAAAGCCTATTTACGTAGTCAACAAAGAAACATAAAGTACCTGACACATAAATTTGGGTAGCAGTTTTAATTTCCACCATTTTCTGGAGGTTTAAATTGCTGGGGTCAAATTGACCCCAAACATAACGGATGTTAGTAAATTTGAACATAACAGGAGGGTTAAAGCCTTTATATTATTTCTAAGTACAGATTTTTTGTTATTACAAAATGCAATCAGACGTTCATCCACAGTCATGTGGGGGCCTGGATTGTAAAGAAAAGGTAATTACTGAACGCACTTGTCCCATACATCTCGTATTGCTGCGGGTTTGTCACGCTCTCGTCAGCTCTGCCTTGTTTCTCTGTCATCAAAGCATATGACACGGGAGAAAAGATGAAATTTCTGTAGAGACATAGTGGCTGGAAATATTGCCCTTTCAGTGTCAGCATTCCAAAGGCTTACTGTTGCTTTGCCTTTTGACTCCTATCAAAATGAGCAACCCAATATAGGCTTGCAAGTGGGTCACATCCAAGTCTTTCCAACTGCCCCCATACACACGTCTCCCCTCCAAGTTTGTCATCTCAGGTATATCCTTTTCAATTGATGGTGTTATGAAGAGCTCAAATGCTGATTTTATGTCTTGGGCATGGCTGACAGCGTATCTGGTGGGGCCTGGAACCATTTCCTCTGTATGCAATTTTCCTGCTAACACCAAATATAAAGGGCCAGGGCCCGGGGTGCCTGATAACATTAGCATCACTAAGTCTACCCTGTCGTTCAAGTGGGGAGGGAGACCATAATAACTTTTCATGCATTCGCGTCACTCGTAAATTTCGCGTTGCGTTCGGTTAAAACACACCTTAATAACGAAGGCATCTGAGAAAGGCACTCCGAATGACAGGACAAGTAAGCGCTGGAAAGAGGTAACTGATGCAACGATATTTTACCTGGCCAAGGATATGATTCCCATAAAAACCGTGGAAAATGAGGGCTTCAAAAGACTGCTAAAAATAGTTGATCTGCGGTACGAGATACCCAGCTGCAAATATTCTTCCAACACGACCATTCCACGGCTGTACATCGAATGCCGCTACAAGATTCAACACAAAATTCAAAAAGTTCAGTTTTTGCTACAACAGCTATTTTATGGTAGGGAAATTAGTTTGGTTGTACTGTTCAGTAACTTGCACGATAGTTTTAAAAACCAACATGAAAAAGAATCGTGATAAGATCGTGGATCGTGATCCTGCCTAAAAAAAAAATAATAATAATAATAATTAAAAATCGATATTTTTGCCATATCGCCCACCCCTGCTCCCAACAAACAAAATCCAGATGAAGACGGAAGAGTTTATTTTTAGGAAAATGTATTATTTTATTATGATTTATTTAATAGATTCATTAGGAAAATTTTATATATATATATATAAAAATAATGTATAATGTATAAACTACCTCCTCACTCCCACACCTGGCCCACACCTCTTAGTAGGGGGTTGATGAACCCAAATGCCTGCCAGGTGTGTTCACTGGGCATGCTGTGAGGTGGGGAAGGGCTGGAGCCACTAGTGGGGGAAGCACTGGCCCTACATCACCTCTCCTCTCCTCGTGTCACAATATCAAATAACTAAACTCGCGTGTCGCAACATGATGCAAATCACGCACAGCATGACTACGAGGTAACTGGGATTTCACCCCCTCCAGGAAATACACGACACCGTGGTTCTTCAACATCACCATCATCAAATCCAAAGTCGAACTCTTCAGATACACGACAATGTACTGAATAAGCACGCATTCATATCACACACAAAGTGTGGAAACCTAACTATAAATAGGCACGACGAAACATAAAACACAAATAAACATACATCGCTGGCTGCACACAACCAAGAGGGAATGAGTCCACTTGAAGAAACATAAAATCTTCAAACGGACAATGCCATATCACTTTTAAACTCAAACTTTTAAGCGGAGAGGAAAAACTTCTCACGCTTCACCTTCACATTTCTTCGTGGAGGAGATTGCAACAATTAAATGTGTCCCTGTGCAAACGTACTTCCTGCGTAGTGTTAATACAAAACGATTCAATATTCATGAAAATAAATTACACAAATATATATAAACATACTGTAGCGAAGGGCGAGAGCAATCACCCCACCCGGCCTTGCACCCTGGTCTATAGGGTACCAACCATGCGACTTTGACCGCGACGCCAAAGAGCCAGGCTCGTTGGTATGGTAGTCAGAGCCCATACTCAACCGTGGTGACGGCACTCCGTCACACGTTCCATAACAAATAATGACAGGAATAAAATTTATGGCAGTTAAATGGGAGAAGCAGTCACTTATTGCTCATACTTCTCCAGGTTGGATTAGTGTACTGTTTGATTTATGCTCCGTTTTCCCTAATGAAATTCAATTGACCAGGAGGCCAGAGATTTACCTTGTGTCATATAAAGCCATTGGCCATGTGCCGTATTGCTTGGCTGCTAGTGGATGTGACAAAGACAGTAAAAGTGGTTTTCTTGTGATTGCTATGTCAGGACTCAGCCGCGGACGCAGACCGAGTGCTCCAATTCCAAGCGATCTGGCAAACAAGACAGTGACAAGCAGGGTACATATAGGGCTAGGCTGATGAGGTGATGGGAAGCAGGTGTGCAGGCAGGCAGGTGGAGACAATCAGGTGGGCGGAGACAGGGCGGAGAGCGGGGCAGGGCTAGAACACAAGGAAAACAAAAGCACATGGACAGGGAAAAACAAAAACACAACAGCTAGGGGGTGGGAGCCCTGACATGTTATTATTTAAAAACAAAATACATATATATATATATATATATATATATATCAAAACAAATATTATGCAGAGAGATGAAGGACCTTGTATAAAAGATCCCCAGCCCAAACAACCTGCACTTCCCACAACAGACCAGCTGAATGGTATACACAATATACATTGATGGAAGAAATTAAGAACACAGCTATAAAGATACTAAAAGCTGACAAAGATATGGAATGTCTTAATTAGACCTTATTCCCTGTTTTGATCACTGTAAAAGAAGTATGGTTCACTTGCAGTACAGAGGTCTAAAGTAACATCTAGACATTTAAAAATCTTTTCAAAGCAAGGTGCTGGTTCTGCACTGCCCAGCATATGGTGGAGTTCAGTATTCCCAACTTTGTAAGAAAGCGCCACTTTGCAGAAAACATAGCCCAATGCAGAGGGTTTGGGGTATGCTTTGTGATGAACTGTGGCAGGTGTCATTTACTAGAAATGGCTCCAGAAAATTGCAAAAGTAGACAATACTTTGTCTGAGGAACCTATACTGTCCCAACGGCACTTCTTCTGAGTAGATGAGTGGATCGATCCTGTCCCTGAACACACTTTCAGAGCGCAGATCTTTTCAGACTATTAAGACTATGTCCACGGGAGTTTCCGTGAAAGGGGATGGACCACCGCCGACTGTAAAAGTGCTTGGGTTATTCAGAATCAAAGGGGAACGCCACCTGAATGTGAAGGACACTGAAATCACGGAAATAAAAGACTGGGATACCACATTTATTTGTGATGTTCTGAGAAAACCAGCAGGTTGTATGTTAAATAATTAATAATAATAACAAACAGGTAAAAGCAACAGTTATGGAACATACACCTGAAACAGCTCTCTTGTCATGAGGACAAAACATCACAAAGGACCCAGGAAGTCCCAAGCACCCAAGAGAATAATCATCCTCCTCTGTGCCTTCACTCATCCCACTTTGTGAAACACTCCCTAATATGATGAATATTCAATAACTATTGTGTAACACAGGCTTTTATAAAAGGGAAGAATGGCATGAAAATAAAGACTTCGTTAGCCCCACCCTTGCTCTTTTATCTATGCTGATCCATATCTCTGTCATATGACCCAAGAGGTGTGGCAAAGAAATGAACCAATTACACCATTATCCAATGCTTGATCAGAAAGCCCTGGAATCAACAGTCTCATGCACACAAATAGCTAAAGTTGAAACTGAAAGAGCTTGATTATGGGAAGGTTTGAATACACTGGTAAACCCAAGGTCCTGAAGAAAAATATACATTGATACTACAAATAAAAACAAAAAAAATAATCTTATAATTATTTTATAATCTTATAAGCTTACATATACAGTACATTTAGTTTCCTGCTGATAGCTGCCTTTTGCTTTTTTGTCGGCAGCTGATTGCTTACCAAGGCTTGAGGGTATTTCAATCAAGGTTACTTCTATTTGTTTATGGGATGAAATAGACCCACGGTCTACACCTTTTGCTGGAACCTTTTGGAGCTTGGTAAGATCAATTTCTTGTATCTTTCCTGTCTTGGCAACTTACAAGTGAGGTACAGTACAAGACAAGCAAAAACCCATGGAAGGAAAAATGTGACGTCACAGTGAACACAGTTTTTCATCAGGAGCTCAACTTCATATTATATTTCCTGCAAAAAATCAAAATTCATCTCTTAAGCAAATTTCAATACCCAAAGATATTCAATTCAATTCAATTCAGTTCAATTCAGTTCAATTCAGTTCAGTTCAATTCAATTCAATTCAATTCAATTCAATTCAATTCAATTCAATTCAATTCAATTCAATTCAATTCAATTTTATTTGTATAGCGCTTTTTACCACAGAAGTTATCACAAAGCAGCTTTACATTGTTCCCAGGCCTGAGACCCCCTGAGGGCAAGCCAAAGGCAACAGTGGCAAGGAAAAACTCCCTAATTTACAGGAAGAAAGCTTGAGCAGAACCTGGCTCAGAGGGGGAGCCCATCTGTTTCTGGCCGGCACTGGGCAGACAGAATTACATAGAACACTTGAAATTTTACAATACACTTTAAGACATTTGAGTTTTGATAGACAGTAGTAAATAGCAGAGTAATTTTAAAATGTATCCTAGAGAATGTCCGGTTCTTGGCACGCAGTTGGCTTGATAGGCAAGGCAGCGAAGTAGCAGGACTGGAGATCGGGGTGTGATGCTTGGACTACAGCTCCAGGCAGGAGCCCGGAGCAGGGACAGGAAACAAATAGAGAACAATGATTAGTGGACGGTAAGAACGACATGAATGTACAGCAGAGAGTCAGGAATGGAGGGGCAGGGAAAAAAGGTTCCAGTGTGCAACAAGGAAAAAACCCCGGCAGTCTAACATTATGGCAGCATAACTAGGGGATAGGAAGCAAGGAAGCGGCATAGTCATTAGTCCACCAGAGACTCTATGATCCACGCCAGCACCAGGCCATGTCCCTCAGCTAAAGGATTTACTGTATAGATATTGTTTTGAGCCTAGACTTAAAGGTGGAGAGAGAGTCTGCTCACCGAACCTCAGTAGGTAAGCTGTTCCACAGGAGAGGGGCTCGATAGGAAAAGGCTCTACCGCCTATAGTAGTTTTTCCCACTTGTGGAATGATGAGAAGCCTGGCATTTTGGGAACGAAGGGCTCTTTGTGGAAGGTATGGATGAAGAAGGGCCTTAAGATACGGAGGGGCAAGCCCATTTAAAGCCTTAAATGTCAGTAAAAGTATTTTAAAATCAATCCGGTATTTAATGGGTAACCAATGGAGAGAAGCTAGTATTGGGGTAATGTGCTCAAAGCGTTTAGTTCTACTTAAGATTCGAGCAGCTGCATTTTGTACCACCTGAAGGGGTTTTAGTGAGACATTTGCACATCCTGATAAGAGGGCATTGCAGTAGTCTAATCTGGATGTTACAAAGGCGTGGATTAACTTTTCAGCATCATTAATTGATACAATTTTCCTGATTTTGGCTATATTTCTGAAATGGAAGAAGGCTGTCCTAGAGGTGTTAGTTATGTGAGTTTCAAAGAGAGCTCAGGATCAATAACCACACGAAGGTCTTTGATGGCTGCACTCGAGGAGAGGGAGACACCATCAAGGTCCAGTGTAAAGTGAGTGAATTTGCTCCTGATTGAAATTTGGCCAACGACCTATATTTCAGTTTTGTCTGGGTAAAGGAGGAGAAAATGTTGGGCCATCCAGTACTTTACATCTATTAGGCAGGCCTCCATGTTTGAGATATTCAGATGGACGTCAGGTTTGACTGATACGTATAACTGAGTGTCATCCGCGTAACAGTGGAAGCTAATGTCATGTTTACAGATGATACCGCCGAGAGGCAACATGTATAACGGGAAGAGAAGAGGCCCAAGCACAGATCCTTGTGGTATACCATATCTTACTCTGGAAGGAGCAGAAGATTCATTGTTAATGGAGACAAACTGATATCGTTCTGATAGACAGGACCTGAACCAGGATAGAGCCTGTCCACTGATGCCAACCAGGTCAGATATGAAATCTGATAATGGCACCTTTACTACGCCATGCCAGTTAGGTGACGGTAAAAGGTAGCGGTATCCAGTCTTTGGGTATTTCTCAAAATCAAGGACTCAATTCAGCGTCAGCTGTTGTCATGTTACGTCGCAAAAACACAGCACGACATGCTCACGCCAAAGCCTTTTTCTTCTCTTTTTTTTTTTTTTTTTAAATGTGACTTCCACTAGATGTCACTGGAGAGCCGTGCAATGTTTTTGCTCACAGCGTGATCACATGCGAGAGAACACTGGGATTCTTACGTGACTTCACAGCACGTCTACATGCTAGGTGGAAATATTATGCTATTTGGGGAATGTAGGCGAGGGTGCCGTAGCGCTTCAAGCACAAGCCAAGGACACAATTACACGTCACCTTAATCCACATGAAAACATGGAATACGACAACAGAGATCTGCGCTTCTGAGACACACTGAAGTGGCTCTTAAAAGAGCCGTTGGATATCCGGTTTAGACCGTGTTCTGGCGCACTTCAAGCGCGCTCCCCTCGGATGCGGCGGGCCAGCTGAATGTCCTTGGGCATGATGGTCACTCTCTTGGCGTGGATGGCGCAGAGGTTGGTGTCCTCAAACAGGCCAACCAGATAGGCCTCGCTGGCCTCCTGCAGAGCCATGACGGCAGAGCTCTGGAAACGCAGATCGGTCTTGAAGTCCTGGGCAATTTCTCTCACCAGCCGCTGGAAAGGCAGTTTGCGAATCAGAAGCTCGGTGGACTTCTGGTAACGGCGGATTTCTCGCAGAGCCACTGTGCCAGGCCTGTAGCGGTGAGGTTTCTTCACACCGCCTGTAGCAGGCGCGCTCTTACGCGCAGCCTTAGTGGCCAGCTGCTTCCTGGGGGCCTTGCCACCAGTAGATTTGCGGGCAGTCTGCTTGGTTCTAGCCATCTCGACAGCACACTCGTCTGTTGACAGAAAAGTAGCCGTAATACGCTCAGCACATCGTTATATCGCGTAACAGTCAAAGGCTGATTGGATGAGCTCATACGGAGATCTCATTGGTCTGCACCTCACTTCGTTGTCTGTGGCCATTGGGTCATCGTCTCTGCCGCCTAAAATTCAAACATCTTTCTCTCTGCTCCCGCCTTCTTTCCCAACCTTTTCGCAAGCCTTCCTCAAGCACAACGCCCTTTAAAATATCCCAATCAGGGACAGGAACCTGAAACATTTTATTTCAGGTTTTGGGTATAAAGGCTTGTACCCAAACAACATCACTTTGTAAATTACCTGCCTTGCTTTTATCCGGTATGTTTTATACTGTAATTCAACACTAGTTTTGCTTCATTAAATTGTTTTCAACCTAAACTTTGGAACTACGAGCCTTACTTTACAAGAAGGAAAAATCCCCACAACGCTCTCTCGACAACTGTCAAATAACGCATCCACACCTCGCGAGCCTGGCTTATAGCCACACGCAACGCATTCATTGAATATTCACTGAATGCAGATAAAATTATTGAATAAGCGTTATTTACTTTTTCCTTTTAAGTAGTCTGTTTTGCTCCTCTGCACTGTTTCTCACTCGCGGGATCCGTACTGTTATTAAATGACATGCGGGGGCAATCCAGCATTGATTCACTAATTGCTGTTACTGAGGTGCTAAGTAGAGCGTGAGCGCAGTGGCAAGTTAGCACGAAGGGAGAGGCGCACGAAGATCTGAACAAGAGCTCTTTAAGGGAGCTGCACGCGTACTCACAGAAATAGAGCTGGCTATACAGCACACTCGCAACTGCAGGCATACAAGCAAGAGAGCTAAGCAGAACGTGTTTGCGCTTTCAGGAAGCTTTTGGGTGGCCCTTAAAAGAGCCTTTGCTGTGCGAGAAATGAACTTTCAAGTGTTCACTTCTTCTTGGGAGCCGCTTTCTTGGCTTTGGTGGTCTTGGGTTTGGCCACCTTGGGCTTGGCGGCCTTGGCTTTCTTGGGACTCTTGGTCGCCTTCTTGGCTGCTACTGGCTTCTTAGCTTTCTTGGGGCTCTTGGTCGCCTTCTTGGGTGCAGCGGGCTTTTTCGCCTTCTTCGGTGACTTCTTGGCGGCGGCGGCGGGCTTCTTCACCGCTGCCTTCTTAGGCTTCTTGGCGGCAGCGGGTTTTTTGGCGGCCGGCTTTTTCGCCTTAGGAGCCGCTTTCTTAGCGGGTTTCTTTTTCGCAGCCTCGGCTTGCTTTTTGTTGAGCTTGAAAGAACCAGAAGCGCCGGTTCCTTTGGTCTGCAACAGGGTCTCCTTCTTCACCAGGCTCTTGAGTGCCAGCTTGACGCGGGAGTTGTTCTTCTCCACATCGTAGCCGCCGGCCGCCAGAGCTTTCTTCAGGGCGGCGAGGGACACTCCGCTCCTCTCCTTGGAAGCGGACACGGCCTTGACGATCAGTTCTCCAACACTGGGGCCCGATTTCTTGGGCTTGCTTGCTGCTTTCTTTCTGGGTGCCTTGGCCGGCGCGGGGGCGGCGGGAGCTGGTGCGACTTCAGCCATTTCTTTTTCGCTCGGTTCTCTTGTCTAATACACGCGCAGTCTGTAGCACAGTCTGATTCAGAGCTGTTCGCCAAGCAGGGGGTTGATGTTAAACGTCACATGAGAACCGTGTAGACTCAACCCCTCGGGCAACAATTCGGTGCTGCCGTCACCTCTGTCCGCTTGTGTTTTCTCTTCGTGCAAAAGAGTAAAAAAATCAACCCTGAAACTGTTTTACAGGTGAAAATAGCACGGAATACTGACGGAAAGCCTTTCCGCTCGCATCACACCACTCCGTGTTACGGAGTTCCGCTATATTTTTGTGCGACATGCCCAAAACCTAGCCACTTTGCGGGGAGACAGAACCCCTCGTACTGCTTTTCGTGCAGATTTTCACACTTAAAGCGGATAAAACATTTGCTGCACTCTGACATTTCGTGTTATCCATTCGCGCAAGAACCATGCGCAGCTCGAAGAGACGATGCCAGTCGTTTCTTAACCCAGCGTCAGTTTTAAATCGGACTCCTTTTGTGCCAGTTAAAGCACACATCAAACAGCGTTTCCTCTTCGCTGCCCGTGGGTGAGATTTTGATCACTACCGTCGTCTGCCTCTCTGTCGTCCTGACCGCGTATGTTATCGGGGGTTCTCAAACATGCATACAACACAAACTTTTTTCTGATTGCCTTTTCAACATTGCCCGGGGTCAAAACCAGAAATCGCACAGGAAGCAGCATGCCATTACACTATTGTCATCCAGCAGAGGCTCATATACACATATACACAAAGTATCTTGCCCAAGGAGTGCACCGGTGGGATTCGAATCAGCGACCTTTTGGTTTCTTACAACACCACACTGTCGCTATTACTCTAGTTCCTGATATCCGTCCCCCTATCCGTGGACTTGTGCGATCTTAATATTCTGTATTCTCCCCTTGTCATTTGGGTCAAAAATGATCCACCTTCCCCACACCCGCATGATAAAGCTCCTTAATTGAAATTTAAGCCCCAAATCTATTTTGCATGAAGAACATCATGTCACTCATCAACAGCTTGATGAATAACTCTTTTCGTACTTCACAGTGCGGAGAGACTGCAATGGTTATCACAGTGCGGAGAGACTGCAATTGATTTTTGTTTGTTTGTTTTTGCTACAATCGATGTTCATTCTTTATTATATAGTCACTGCAAAGGTATAAAAATGGATTGCACTTTTCTTTCAGCAAGAGATAGCACATGACAACAATGAAAGTTTCAGTGAATTTTTTTGAAAGGAAATACAACAATAACATTCTTGAACTTTTTGGCAAACATAATGACTTCATTTAACTCTCATTTTGGGAAGCATGAGCACCAAACACATGGCTGTGTATTTCTCTGTTTAGATGAATATGTAATATTTAGATGTATGTAAGTTTGCAAGCATGGGCTTTACAGATGTATTTCTCACATTTGTAACACATTGTGCTTGTTTTACGGTTCGTCTATGGGTCTGCAGAATTGGCAAACCTGCCCCGGCTGTGGCCTCAGGTGGATAACATCTGCAGCACCTTTATAACACTATGACTCTACTCCTGACTCCATTCCATGTGAGAAAACAATTCTCTCCTGCAAGGAATGTTTGGTTTGAAATGGTGTAGAAAACTGAGGTGGGGGAGGTGGGGGGGGGTGGGGGGGGGCTGTTGTTGTTAAATCGTAAGCACACACTTTCTCACTCTCTGTACTAGAAATGTCAAGTTTATTTTCTCTGAAATGGTGTATATATCGTAGTCAGCGGTGGGGTAGGGCAAGGGGCACCGCTACAAATCGACGAAAGTTGTTGTTCCAGCCTAAGCACACGCATTGTCTCTTTCTCACTCAGTATATGCGTGTGTTGCGTCAGTGAGAGAGAATGAGAGTTGACGAGAAGACCTGGCTTGCAATCTCCGTTCCAGTTCATCCCAAAGGTGCTCGATGGGGTTGAGGTCAGGGCTCTGTGTGGGCCAGTCAAGTTTTTCCACACCGAATTCATCAAACCATGTCTTTATAGTCCTTGCTTTGTGCACTGGGGCACAGGCATGCTGGAATAGAAAAGGGCCTTCCCCAAACTGTTGCCAGAAAGTTGGAAGCATAGCATTGTCCAAAATGTCTTAGAATGCGGAAGTATTAAGATTGCCCTTCACTGGAGATAAGGGGCCTAGCCCAAACCCTGAAAAACAGGTGTGGCCAGATACTTTTGTCCATATATATATATATATATATATATATATATGTATTCCTTTTTGGGTTTTTAATTTCTCCCAACTGTCACTGATGATGTCATCTGCCTTGTTGATCCTCCCCTGCCACAACAGAACTCCTTGCAGTTGTAAGTACTCAATACTCCAGAGATTTTGCCAAATATAGTTGTTTAATGTATATTGAAACAGAATGCTCTTCATCACAGGATGATGATGAAGACATTGTTGTCTGCTGCCACAGAGAGGGATTCAGAAACGCCTACAGAAGTATACATCTTAATATTATGCATTTTACATTTACATTTACATTTATTCATTTAGCAGACGCTTTTATCCAAAGCGACTTACATAGGTTACAGTTCTTTACAATTTACAGGTTACAGTTCTTTACAATGTTATCCATTTATACAGCTGGATATTTACTGAGGCAACTGTGGGTTAAGTACCTTGCCCAAGGATACAGCTGCAGTGTCCCAGCGGGGACAATGCATGGTAGCTACTGGAGGCGAATTGGGCGACTGGCAGTGAGAGTTTGGCGTCCTCATGTTGGTGTTTTATACTTGTTTTAAAGGTTTTTACATGTACTTTCTTTTCTTAAATCAATTGTTTGAATGTCGTTATGATTGAGTGCTCCTAGTTTTGCTAATTTAAAATGGATCTTCTCTATCCTGCCGTGGATTCTGTTCAATTTATTGCTTGCCTGCGACGTCAACGGGGCTGTCTGCCGGGGTCGGACTCAGTACACTAGAGATGTGCTGCTGCAATTGAACTTTGCGAGTTTAGCTCGTGTGACAGATATCACGCTACAGCTACTGGACTGTATTCTGAGAGATTCTCATGAAACCTGTGGGGCAACGAGGGATAAGAAGAGGAAGCGGGGTAAACGAGGAGGCGTCAGACTACGCTTGAGGAAACAACGGCTCACCCGGATTCCTCTGCCCTCGGTGATCACGGGGAACCTCCAGTCCCTGAGGAACAAAGTGGACGGACTCCAGGGTTACGTCCGTTTTCAAAAGGACTTCAAAGACTGCTTCGTCTTGGCTTTCACTGAGACATGGCTCACTGAGCACTACCAGGACATGGTTTTGGAGAGCCGTTTCGTCTGGATCGAAAGGCTGAAGTGACGAGGAAAAAACAAGGTGGTGGGGTATGTTTATATTTTAACAAACGATACTGTAGCTCCGTGAATGTCAGAGAACGCATTTGTACGCCAGATGTCGAACTTTTATCGGTATCGTTACGTCCTTTCTTCCTGCCCCGTGAGTTTCCACAACTTTTTATGACAAAAGTGTACATCCACCCGAAGGCAAATGCCGCCTCTGCCTCTATCGCTATCTTTGATGTGGTGCAAAAACTGCAGTCGATTTCACCTTATGCACCAAACTTCATACTGGGTGATTTTAACCATGTGTCCCTTAAAAAGACACTTACGGACTTTTACCAGTATGTCTCCTGTCCCACTAGGCGGAATAAGACATTAGATCTTTGTTATGGGACAGTAAAGGACACTTATAAATCACTCCCACTACCTCCACTGGGCTCTGCGCAGTCTGTGGATCATAACTGTGTGCATTTACTGCCCATATATAAAATGAATTTAAGGAGAGAGAAAGTGCAGACAAAGGATATAAAGGCCTGGACTGAAGAATCTGTGCTCTGTCTGCAGCAATGTTATGACTGCACGGACTGGGACATGTTTAAACAATCTTGTGGTGATGATTTGGACAAACTTGCTGATGTAACATGCTCATATGTTGCCTTTTGTAGGGACATGATCATTGTAAGCGAGTTAAAATTTACCCTAATAACAAACCGTGGGTGACCAAATCCGTTAAGTCCAGCATACAGAAAAAGAAAGCTGGTTTTAAACAGGGAATATCCTCTGATCTATATATAGCTACTAAGGAGCTGAAAATAGAAATCTTAAAAGCAAAACAGAATTATAAATCTGAACTAGAGAACAAGATGGCTGCAAATGCCTTGACTCAGCCTGGTCTAGCATGAAAACTATAAAAGGCCTTCAGAATCCAAAGAACAGCAGTCAGGTCACCCTGGATGGCTTCAATTCAGATACTGAGTTTGCTAATGCCCTTAATTGTTCTTATAATCATTTTGATACTTTTGATTTTAGTAATGAAATTCAGGAACTGAGTTACAAACTTGAGGATAGTCAGCACTTTGACATAGACCAAAAGGATGTGGAAAAGGCCTTCCTCTCGGTAAGAGTAAATAAGAGTCATGGACCAAAAGATAACATCTGCGGTCGTTTACTTAAATCTTGCACAAAAGAACTGAGTCCACTACATTTTTAATCAGTCTCTACAGGCACAGCACGTACCTAAGGTTTGGAAGGATGCTGTGGTAGTCCCGGTTCCTAAATCTAGTTGCCCCAAAACTCTTAATGATTTTAGACCAGTTGCTCTTACATCAATTTTAATGAAAATCCTCGAAACACTGGTAAGGTCAGAAGTCTTAAGGTAAACTGAGCATGCGCTTGATCCCATGCAGTTTGCGTATAGGCCACGTAGAGGAGTAGAAGATGCCGCAGTCACTTTGCTTAATTTACTTGTTGAACACTTGGAAGGAAATGGGTTTCATGCTCGACTTCTATTTGTTGATTTTTCCTCTGCTTTTAACACAATTCAACCTCAATATTTAACTAGTAGGCTTTTAGAACAATTTGAATTGAGTAACAATCTTGTCGGCTTGATTCTTGACTTTTTAAATAACAGGACACAAAGAGTGAGGGTAAATGGAACTCTGTCTGACCAAGTTTGCTCCTCCACTGGCTCCCCACAAGGATGTGTGCTTTCGCCCCTATTATTTATTCTCTACACAAATATGCGTCCGTTTTACCCGAGCGTGCGTTTAAAATTTCGCTCATTTGATGTCAGTTGAAGAACACGTGAAACAGCTGCCTGATCGCTGCACTTGGGCGGTCTTGAGATTTTGATCACCACCGTCTCCCTCTCATATGTATCGGGGCTTCTCTTTATTTTTCTTCTAGTATTGTTCTGTACGGGACACGTCATTTCTCATGGGATCGTTGACCGTGGTTGAAATGTTTATACAGCCGGATATTTGCTGAGGCAACTCTGCATGGCTTAAAACCCCTGTCCCATGGTACATCTGCAGTGCCCCAGAAGTGAAC
This sequence comes from Megalops cyprinoides, assembly GCF_013368585.1. Taxonomy (NCBI): domain Eukaryota; kingdom Metazoa; phylum Chordata; class Actinopteri; order Elopiformes; family Megalopidae; genus Megalops; species Megalops cyprinoides. Next base: position 23,470,846 of record NC_050603.1, on the reverse strand, counting down.
CAGGGACCATTTGGTGAGGAGTACTTACCACTCCACCACGCTGCTGCAATTACGTGCCTCTAGCTCCTGATATCCTATGATGTCCTTTATCGAACGTAGTGTTTGCATTTAATCCCTGAGCACAAACAGAATCTTTCAAAGTACAACTGTCACGACGAAATGAAATGGTCTTTTGCGTCTTAAACCGAGAGAGTGGGTGGCTCTGAAAAGAGCCTTTGGTGTTACAGTAGGTGACAAGTGACTTTACTTGGAGCTAGTGTACTTGGTGACGGCCTTGGTTCCCTCGGACACAGCGTGTTTGGCCAGCTCTCCGGGCAACAGCAGGCGCACGGCAGTCTGGATCTCCCTGGAAGTAATGGTGGAGCGCTTGTTGTAGTGAGCCAAACGAGACGACTCACCGGCGATGCGCTCGAAGATATCGTTGACAAACGAATTCATGATGCCCATTGCCTTTGAGGAGATGCCGGTGTCGGGATGAACTTGTTTCAACACCTTATACACGTAGATTGCATAGCTCTCCTTCCTAGACTTTCTGCGTTTCTTGCCGCCCTTACCAGCCGTCTTGGTGACGGCTTTCTTCGATCCCTTTTTGGGAGCAGACTTGGCTGGTTCAGGCATTACTCTCGTTTCTTCGCAGACACGAATGAATGTTCTAATATCCCATACGTGGTCTATATGTGGAGTGTATGCAAATTTGCCCACGATCTTTGGCCAACCAGTTATCGCAGGAACTCATTGGCAGATTCTGCTGAATCAGATGACATTCAAATTCGATTGGCTGACTTCCTTGGGCGGGAATACCACATGGCTAAACGTTAGTTGTCTATCAAAACAAAGAACTTCCTTCATTTGTGTGTGTGTGTATGTATATATATATATATATGCACATTTTTTACATTACAACTTTACATTAATCATATACAATCAAATACAACAGAAAACACTCCTAATGATAGATTTACAATTAAACCATATTCCACGGCAGCGGTCTCTCGTTCTTCATTTTTACAACATTCACAACCCAAAAAAACATTTCCACCAGGTTTCTCATCAAAATCGATCCCTCGATACTATCAACTCGTACAACAGAATATTTCAACATTTACCCAACGGCAATCACATAAAACGCTCCCTGCTTTCATCAATCAGGCAATAGGACATAAAAGCCTTGCGGTGGCTGGTGTGGATCCCACAATCTTTGTGGGGAAAAGGCAAGCTCCGGGCAATCCGCTCCCGTTAGACGGCAAGGGGGCAACAAATACGCGCTCAGCTACATCGCTGCTTGAAAAAAATACAACGTAACAATCCAAGGTTGCTGCAGCCCGTTTCGTTACAGCGCAACAATGTTTTCTTAAATGTGTCAGTGAACGTGGAACGTCTAACTCTTTCGGATGGGGAAGTGGGCGGCTCTGAAAAGAGCCTTTGGGCTGGTTTTTAATTCTGGTCTCACTGCAGGATTAACGTTTAGCCTCCGAAGCCGTACAGAGTGCGACCCTGACGTTTCAAAGCGTACACCACATCCATGGCAGTGACAGTCTTCCTCTTGGCATGCTCGGTGTAGGTGACGGCATCGCGAATAACGTTCTCCAAAAACACCTTCAGCACACCGCGCGTCTCCTCGTAAATCAGACCAGAGATACGCTTGACACCACCTCGCCGAGCAAGGCGACGAATTGCGGGCTTGGTAATACCCTGGATATTATCACGAAGAACCTTACGGTGACGCTTGGCGCCTCCCTTCCCCAAACCTTTTCCTCCCTTTCCTCTTCCAGACATTTTTCAACACCTTTGTTACTATAGCCTGCAATAAAGATAATGTTTCGTGGCTGAAGTGCACGCTTATATTCACTGAAAGACGACCTCATTGAGGCCCCATACTCAAAGAAAAGGCGGTTCGCGTTAGAGCCCACCTCCTTCAAGCAGGGATCAAAGAGTCAACGATGCTTTTTCAGTATGTCATACTCGTGCGAATTGTTAGCATAGCAACAATGACTGTAATGGAATATCTGTAATCGAAATTTGGTGCCTGTCAAGGTCTTACATCATGAATGCAATGCTGTTCATGTTGCCATCCTTTGTTACAACAGTTTCCTGATTCTTTACATTATTCTCGTCATTCACAGTATCAGAGCGCCATCTACTGGCCGCCGTTGTTAATGAAACAAAGAATACGCAGTTGTAAGTTTTTTACTGTTCACATGTGAGAAAGAGAGCTGTCGTTCGCTCGCCTTCTCAGTCTCGTTTGCTTTGAGGATAAGACAATTAATGATCACGTCTTTCCCTACGAGGGCAATGCCCGTGAGTATAATTTGTTTTTAGTTTATATCGTCGTTGCATTTAAGAAACATGTCAAAGTCTCGTAGTTTTATACAATTTCTGTTGTCATACGTAACGGCGGCTAATGTGGTTCAGATGGCAATACAGTGTAGCCTATGTAAGCAAGATGCATATTCTGTAATAAGTTACACTCAGACAAAGCATGTCAGGCTAAAAAAAAGATTTATTTGTGTTTTGCGGTTTTACAATAAGAGAATAAAGGAAAGAAAGGAACTGAGGATCAAGCTGTTCATCCTTTAGTCTCGTGTTAAGCTTGCTGGCTAGAAGACTGGTTACAGCTCTTGGATTGTTGTTGATTGTGATTTTGCACAAACAGCCATAGCTACCGAGCCGACATCTCTAAGATCAGATCAGGCAACTTCCTTCCACGCTTTGAAAAGCTGAATGATCAGAACCATAATTCAGAATCGCTATCCTGGCGAAAAGCCACAAAAAAATCTCCAAAAAGACCGAAACAACCATATAGATGTCGTGATAGAATTTGCTGTGGTAAGCAGGGTTCATAGAGTAAACGTTACTGTGAATTTACAGGCAATTTACTGTGCTAAACAGGTTTCATAGGATCACGACAGCCTGTCTAATGCGTGGCATGTCGTTAGACGGGTGGCTTGCTCACTGCGAGGTGTCAATAGCCTACACGTCGCATGAGAGGGCCGTCTCTGTTCCTCTCTGATAACAATAACTCAAAGAAACTCCATCTCGGTCGAGCCCCTGTCCACAGGAGGGGAGGCAGCTGACTACAGCCAGCCTTCACTCAAGAGCTCTGACACAGCAGGTCAGAGACACATGCATGAAGAGCGGTCCTGCCCCAGAGCACAGGAGCCAGGAAGCTGAGAGATGGGGAGAGATCCTGTCCCACAACACCACAGCAGTGAATAGAAGGGAGTTGCTTAGACAACGGAAGGAAAACCGCTCATGGCATTTATCATTTTTAGTTCAACATCGTGAATAGAGATTCTCATCCGGATCTTAACTTTGTATTATCTTTTCTGCTAAGTATAAAAATTCATCTCTTTACAGATTTCAATACATAAACATTTGAAATCTGGCACTGGCGTGCATACTTTTCCTGACCGTACAGTAATTTGCACTCCATTAGGTGATGCAACCACATACCTTCAGGATAATTCCCACTCAAATGCAAGAAAACATTCCTTATAAAAACTTGAAGAATCCACAACACAGAGTTCTATTATAAACTATTTTCATGTTCCACAACATGACACACACTACAAAACCACACCCATACACACATCATATACAAAAGATCAACATCCTATTATCCTAAAAACACAGCTGTTGATTCCAAAATTCAAGAAAACATATTCCTCTGCCATTTCGTTACACACAGTACCAACATAAATATGAGTCAGAGCTGTCCTTCATGGAATTAGAACACACAACGACTGCCTACACTGGTACTAGTAGAATCTCCTAGAAACTCCTGGGTCCTTATTTATCAAGTACTTAAGAATAACTGCTAAGAGTCTTGCTAAAGGCACTTTTAGGAGTAAAACCATCCTACCTCAGAGTAAGAAATAGGAGATATTATATAAAATGATTTATGAAGTTTCCTTTTCTACTTCCAGGTGGGGGTAAGACTATTTCCTGTGAGCAGATCTCTGTTGATTTTACCAAAATATGCAGAGCCACAAATGAACGGAGCAGATATTTTTCACAGTTCATCTCATAAGTTGAGAAAATCCCCAATAAATGTAATCATTGAAAGCAGTAGTGCTGTCATAGCGCAGCATTTTGTGAACATGATGAAACCTCTCAATACTATGAACTACGAGTGCATGCGAGCACATGAGCATGTATGGTTTGCAGTCCTGGTGAAACTGAAAACAACATTCATAAACAATCACATTGATAAAATATTTATCAGAACTATATCTGTTAGGGTGCACTGGCGACTGGAGGCTTTGACAGAGTGGTTGAAGTGAAGTACAGTCACCAGTGATTTATTTACAGTTGGTGCTGAACCCAGGATCAAGTGCAGACTATTTACAATGAGGACGTCACAACTAACAATAAATGTAAATAAACGTACTGTACAAAAACAATTCAACAAAACAAGAACTGGATTTAGACTATGCCCTGCCTCTCCCCCCAGAACATCCAAGAAATAATAAATCGATGAGCTAGACAAAAAACAGAACAAATAACAAAAATATCTATGGGGGTTAAATAACTCAAAATTTGGGTGTTAAACAGTTACTGCAACGGAAAGCATTCCTTTACTGCAATGCAAAGCATTCCACCGTATTGTACGTAAAACTGCACCCAGAAGTTTTTTTAAATGTACCGACAGGCTTTTTCCATCTACAGCTCAGTGCTATCTTACATAGACTGTGGAAATTTCAGAATACATAAGGCATTCCGATAAATTTTGCAGATTAACACGTCACAGACAAATCCACAAACACATTTCACAGTCTTTTTTCTCGCCTGCCTGATGTTATTATTGGATAGTCAAACAGGCTTGCGCACTACCAGCATCCACGCTCTTCTGCGTGTTTTACATCCCGTCACGGCTTCAGTCAGTGATAGTGTAGTTTTCATTTTAAATTGTGCCTTAATCCCATATCCCCAAGAAACAACGTTTAATTACTTTCAAGTGGTAAGTGGTTAGGTTCATCTCACAGAAGATCAAAGTCAAAGTCTCTAACGAGGTCGGTGAAAAATAAAATACCCTCCTTTCTTTTTAACAGGTCCAGGTTGTCAGATGCATGCAAAACATTTTTGCTGTGCCGAACAATGCGTGTGGCCGCCTTTACTCCTAGGAGAAAAGATTAGGAGCAAATTGACGTCAGTCATTGATGTCATTTTCGAGCACTAAGGACCTATTTCCTACTCTGCCGCTTGGTGAATACGGGTCCCGGACTCTGGGAGTGACCTCTGTCCATTCAGCACCACTTGCTGAGGAGCGCCTCACCACCGCAAGCCACCAGGATTGCGGAAAGAGGCCGCTTTCCACAAGCTCCTCACAGGGGCAACCCACTCTCTCCTCACGCAACTGCAGCTATGCGGTTTTCAGCGCGCTGTGCGGAAAAGACACACAAACCAGGCAGTCAGAGAAGGTGCTTTGACGTGGCAAGCAGCTTTCTCTGACAGCTTGATGTTCTTATGTCCCAATCTCACAGGAAGTATAGACCAGGATAAGCTTCATCCACTCAAACCAGACAGTCTAGAGCCGATGTCCAGTGCCTGACTTTAGGTAAATCCAAAATGGGCGCCTTTGCATTAGGCAGAATGGTAAATGGAAGTATAATCTTACCTCTGATATCTTCAAAACTGTAGTCTAGGACGCAGTCGCATGGATTTTTTTTTAACTATCGCCACAGACGGTTATAACAGTCGGTACTCTTTGCTACCGTGTTTGAAACGACAGAAACTTCTGTCATGTATGCCTAATGACTGGCGCTCCCTTACTCAGATCGTCTTATTCCTCATTACCCGAATATTTCATTTCGTCACCAGACCATTCCGATCAAACATAGCTCCATTTTTTTGTCTATCATATTATTACATTTTGAGTTTTGTGGAAGGGCAGCTTGGGTGAGTTTTTATGATTTTTGCATAGCAATACATTTTCATTTCCAGTTCATTGTAGTTAATAACTACTTTATTTGAATTTGAAGTAAAGTGGCTTCTCTGATACTTCGCGCTTTCTCCTGTGCTACGATCAGCCAGCTAATTCTATAAATATCGCTCTTGCTACAGTTTTGCGTTACTTCTACTGTGGGACAAGGTCACTTTAAGAGATTCCAGCTTGCAGTTTCTGCGCATGCGCAGTCTTAACCATAGGGAACTGGTGCAACAGGCGGGCAGAGGAATGGTGTTTAAACTGGAGAGTTCAGGGTAAGGATTTTCTCCTTTTTGTGTTTAATATGTCAATTTTCTTGTCCAGATAACGGGAGATATGGCTACATAAAGAGGGGCAGTTTGAGATTTTAGCGCACCATGGCTAAGGAAATGTTAGGAGGTTTCACGATACAGGTTGGCTGTGCAGAATGAGGGGTAGAAACCTCCTCCACCACTACAGACTCAGGCTCAGAAACCTCAGGCATGTCTACAGCTACTGGTTGACCACAAATGGGCAGTTTTGTCTTTGTCCTTGTTTTTGGGACAGGGCCAACACAAGGACACAATTCTGTCCAATGAACCCTCTTGCTGGGGGCTCCTTCCAGGGGCTCAACAGTGTGTGTAGTGCCTTGGAAGTCAACTACCCTGTACACACTGGGACCCCATGCATCTTGTATTTTATGTCTCCCTAATGATGCAGATAGACAAGTTGACCAATGTCTATGGGGGGACAGAAAACCTTTTCATTCTACAAAGAGATTCTCTCAGCTAGGGGTGGGCGATATGGCAAAAATATCATATCACAATTTTTTTCAGGCAGGATCACGATCTAAACATGATTCTTTTTCATGTTGGTTTTTAAGACTATTTTGCAAATTACTGAACAGTACAACCAAAGTAATTTCCCTACCATAAATCAGTTGTTGTAGCAAAAACTGGACGTTTTGAATTTTGTGTTGAATCTTGTCGCAGCATTCGGAGTACAGCTGTGGAATGGCCATGTTGGACAACTATTTGCAGCTGTGTATGTTGTACCCCGGATCAACTATTTTAGCAGTCTTTTGAAGCCCTCATTTTCCACGGTTTTTATGGGAATCATATCCTTGGCCAGGTAAAATGTCGCTGCATCAGTTACCTCTTTCCAGCGCTTACTTGTCCTGTCATTCGGAGTGCCTTTCTCAAATGCCTTCGTTATTAAGGTGTGTTTTAACCGAACGCGACGTGAAATTTATGAGTGATATAAGTCAATGGCAGGAGCCGAATGGGCGGAGTTTATTGGTGGGGATTTGGCTGACAAAACAACTTTGGATGCGTGTATGAGCCATAGAACTGCAACTGATAGAATGTGCACAGTAGCACAATACTAACAATCTCTCTGTAAAGGCAGATCGTAGAGACATTTTAATCGTTCACGATATAATATTGTCATATTGCACACCCCTACTATCAGCTGCTTTTTGCTTTGAATACTCCCTTGCTCATTCATAGACCTGTCTGAGTCTCTCCTGCCGCACAGACAATCAGTCCTGTTTTCTCTCTGACACACTCAACTGCCCAAAGCAACACATCCACTGGCAAACATGGCTGTACCCCAAAGAGTAGGTAGTAGGGTGAGTACCCTGTAGTGGAATGTGTTGTGACATTATACGCATAAACCAACTCGGGGAGATACTCAGGCCAGCGCCTTCAGATCGTGCAGTGCCCTGTTATATCTTTCACACTGTGCATTTCCCTGTGGCCTATAGGGAGTAGTGTGTGTCTTTTTTGACTCCATAGAGCTTACACAGTTCTGCAACAACCTCGCTCTCAAAGTTCCGGCCTTGATCAGATTGCAACTGCTCTTGGACGCCGTACTTCAAAAACCACTTCTTCAGCAAGACATTGGCTGTTGTGCCAAAAGTGTTCTGATCTTTGGTGGGATAGGCCAAATTCCATTCCAAACTCCATTCCCCTGTAAGCCAGCTCTGGTTCTACCTTTGTCCCTCTTGTTATCAGGTTACAGACTGCCACACAACCATCAAATTCACTCTCTGTCTCTAGTCTGAGCTTCCCTGCAAACTCCTGCCTAGATAAGGCAATTACTGTGCCCCGGGCGGTACTTAACCTCAAAATCAAAAACAGAAAGCTGTGCAACCCACTGCTCCTCTATGGCTCCAAGCTTAGCTGTCTAAAGGTGGCAGAGAGGGCTGTTGTCAGTTAAAACCACAAACTTGGACCCAAGCAAGCAGCCTCTAAATTTTTCAGCTACTGCCCATTTTAAAGCTTACAACTCTAACTTCATGCTACTGTAGTTGCAATCATTCTTCTCAGCCTGGTGTAGTCTCCTGCTAGCATAAGCTATGACTCTTTTGGTTCCCTCTCGCTCCTGATACAACACAGCGCCTAAACCATGCTGACTAGCATCTGTCTCAACAATAAATGGATGGGTAAAGGCAGCAAAGCCTAACACAGGAGCAGAGGTGAGCTTCTCCTTCAGTTGCTCAAAGGCATTGTCACTGACACTGTCGTCCACAGAGAGCAAAACAGGTGATTCATCTTATCTGATTTTCATTTATGCACACAATGATTCACCAAGTCATGTAATGGCCCAGCGATCTGTGAGAAGCCACTAATAAACCTCCTATAATAGCTGCAAAACCCAAGAAATGACTGGAGCTCTTTGACACTGCTGGAAACCTTCCACTCTCTGACAGCAACAACCTTACTGGAATCTGTCCCAACACCTTCAGCAGGCACTTGGTGACCAAGGAACCATACCATTTCCTGCAGAAAGTCACACTTTTGTAATTTAGCCTTGAGGCCTGTCTCAGCTAGATGCTTAAACACTGTCTCCAACCTCTTTAAATGTTCTTCAAATGTTTGAGAGTAGATGAGATCATCTGAATAGACTAAAAGGATTTGAAAGATGAGGTCAATCATGGTGGTCTGCATCAATCTTTGAAATGTCACAGGCCCACTGCACACACCAACAGGCATACGAACATACTCAAATAGACCGAATGGTGTGGTAAAGGCAGTCTTTGCCCTATCCCTTTCATGCATGACCACCTGATGATAGCCACTAGCTAGGTCTAGCTGAGAAGAACTTAGCACTTTCCAATGCATCAAAACTCTCATCATTTCTGGGCAGAGGAAATGTGTCACGTCTTGTCTTAGCATTAAGCTTCCTGTAGTCAACACACAACCTTAAAGTAATGTCAGTGTTCTGTACAAGTACTATAGGTGGCTAGAAATATATGAGAGTACATCTCAAGTAACTCACCCAACAGAGCCTGCTGCTCTGGGCTACCTCCCACTTCAACCTTCTTTAGAATGGACTGTGTAACAGGTGGCTTGCTTGCCTCAGTGTCAACAGTAACCCGTTCAATGTCTGCTGAAATTCTCTGGAGCATCACTTCACAGGACTTACCCCTGCTGACACTCTCCATGGGAGACAGCCTCCCTAGCCTAGTCCACGGCTGCAACCAAACATCTTCTTGAGACACATTCACAACCTGGACCGGGAACACATAATTCTCTGATGTCACGGTGGGCAAAACGAGTAGACCCCCTGGTAATGGAGCACTAACAGGCTCAAACAGCCATAAAGGGCCATCCTCCTTCATAGTCTTGAGTCCTTTGGCCAGCACTATAGCTACAGAAAAGGCTGGTAGGTGGACGACGCCCTTGCCAGATACACAGGTGAAGCTAGCCTTGTCTACCACGCTGACTGTATGCATTTGCTGAAATACCTGCCTCCAGCCCGACTCAAGCTGTCCACCTAACTTGGTGTCAAACTCTGTCCGCACCAGTTTTCTGCACCTCTTAATGATGTTCATGCCTAATAAGTCCCAGAACTGAAGGGGAATTTGGCAAATCTTTAGCAATCAGGAACCCACACTGAGGGATGGTAAGTCCCATGGCCTCCACTTCTAGCTCCAGATAACCTATGTTATATGTTATATATTCAACCCATCAGCTGCAGTTATCTTTTACCACTCAGATGTAGAAATAGGGTCCTTGTCATTTCCAGATAAATGTTCCCTAAGGAAACTCTCTGTAATGGTACTAACATTGCTACCAGCATCTAGCAGACATGATACCTTTACATCATATATTTTGATATCTACTACTTGGCATTCACCAAGTGCGTGTTCTAGTGTACTTTCCTGGCTAAGTGAAGCTGTAGGTGAGCCACTAACCTCCCCTCGAATTGCCTGGCTTATTGCAACCGAGGGAGTCAGTTTTCCTGGGTAGCAGAGGGCTCTGGTGTCCCCTTGTCCTGACAGCTACATGTGTGATGGCACTTCTCAGCCAAGTGCACGACCACTCTACACTTGAAGCAGATGGGTCGCCCATCCTCATACCTTGGCCGTGGTCTAGGTCCACGGCTTGACTCTCTGACTGTCTGCTGGGCCTGGAACACCGCTATTTCTTTGAGCGCACTGGTGAGCTCTGACACATTTTTGCCTAATTCGGCTATCTATTTATCTTGCTGAGCCACTGCTCTCTGAATAACATCTAAAGGGTCAGGCTGATCCTTCTCTACTGCAACAGCTGCACAATGGGACTCACTAACTACCTCAGACTGCACCTGCCTGTTCTTCTCAGCCCAGGGCCCCTGAGGCTTACTGTCTTCCATGGACTAAAGGATAGCTTCATTACGTATTTCAAGAAGGCTAGACTGGGGTTTGTCCCTTACAAACTTACAGAGCTCCCATCTAAGTGCTGGATCCCTCAACCCCTCAATGAACTGGTCTCTTAGCATTTCTTTCTCTCTGGGTAAACCTTCCCATGACTGTTTAACTACAGAACTTAATATCTGAGACACGGCATGGGAGAAATCACGGACGTCCTAACCATCAAACTGCTTACGATTGTAGAAAGTCTGCAAGAGCTGGGTGGCACTGCGTTTTTCTCCATATGCATTTCTCAAGAAGGTAAAGATATCACTGGGCTGTCCTGACCGATCTCTCAAACACAGTCGCACCTTCTCTAAGACAGGACCTTTCAGCAGTGACAGAATTAAGTCTAACTCTACCTCCCTAGACTGTTCTCTAGCCCTCAGAACTCTCTTTACTTCCTCAATGAATTCATCCACTGACCTCCCATCTTTAGCATATTCACCACTAAAGGCTTGGATCTGACACTCACGTGGCACATATATATATAAGAACGTGTACTACTACCACTGGCTCTATTAGGCATTGTCTCATCTCACCACCTGCTTATTTCTTGTACTTGGTTCTGTAATTCTTGCACAATATTTGAATTACGATCCCCTTCCCCTGAGACCGTGTTACGCTCATTGACTACCACCCCTCCATTATCAGAGTCACTGGACATGGTTCTAGGTGTCACTTGCCTCAGTCCAAATGAATACAGTCTTTCAGTCCAATGGCAATATCGAGGATGCTGCTGGCACGTGTCACTGGAAGAAGAAGACTCTGCTGGTTCTGGAGGGATTGGGACTGGGGACTCTGTAGCTGGATCCACCACAACGTGAACAGGCAAATCTGCTCACTGGTAGCAGCCGCTGTAACTGGCACACTCTGGAACTCCGCCGTCTCGCTCACAGCTACTCTCACACCAAGCTGGCCACTGGGCTGGAGTCTCTGCCTGCCAATCTTCACCACTGCCATATTTTAATAACCTAAGCTACCTTACTGTTACAAAGCTGAGCAGTATAAGCTCATCAATACACTGCTACCAAACTGTGCTTAGAACATGCACGTAAATTTAATAAAACAATTTCTGCAGCAGCTTACACAATGTAGCTTGGCCCCAAAAATAAAATACTACACAGCCCCGATCAAATTAGCTTTCGAGGCTAGGAAAACATACAATATAATGTACAAAATACGGCAGTGGGCTTACAACTGTACATTTAAGACAAAGATACAACAAAACACACACTCTTTTAGTCTCATGTTAGCCCACTCGCAATACTGAGTATTCAATTTTCAGGAAAACGATACTCACGTCGTAATTATTCCTGTCACGAAGTCCTCGTTTTGAGCTCCAGTTTCAGGAGAATACAATTAAGTCCCACAATGAGGTCTAGTGGAAAGAAAACATACACGTTTCTCTGCTTTATAACTACCCAAGTTACAGTAAGGCACAAGAAATGTAAGAGATGCAGCTAACTAGCTAGCGAGCCTGGGAAGCCACCTCTTTCATTACAGCCCGCGAACTCCAGAGCTTCCATAGAAAGTCTACTTATTGACAAACCATATCTCTATACATTGATATTGCTATTTACAAACACTTATTTTAGTCAGATGTTAATAATCCACGACGTATTTACCGATTATTTTGCACGATGCCCGGTCACATTCACTTCATGCATGCATTGCCAGGCTCAACCAGAACAGGGAAAAAATGGAGATGCATCCGGCTCGCTAACATTTCTGTGAATAAATGAACTTAAATTCTTTTCTAACAACTTTTTAACATGTTTTCTGAGCTAAAACAACCCTTGCTTTTTAGCCTGTCCTGTGGGAAATATATTTTATTTACCACTTGACTACAGAAAACTCTGTGCGTTTCAGAAGGATACGCATCTCTCCAGATGTGCCTGTTATAATCTCTCCTAGAGGAATGATTGCCTGTCAGCTCCACCATTCAATTTTTTCAAATGACTACTTCCTGAATTATTCGTATTGAATCTGTATTGTCCTCAATGGTGTCCTTGTACTATTTTACAAGTAGTATTGAAACTGCAGTACGCCGGCGATGAAATGTCCTTTAAAGATGCAACATACCCGTGACATACATAGAGCAGTTTACATAAACTAACCCTTGGCAGACATGGCTTGATGTATTTGTCAAACAGGTAAACGCGCAGGGCTGGTTATTTACTTTTCTGACAAAAGTGTTGCAATCACCATCACAGACGAGAGAGTTTACAAAAAAGCTGATTCACTGTTCGTGCTGACATGCTCTTGTCAGGATGACCGAGTGGTCTGAGACGCCAGACTCAAGGTGTATACCCATTCCTTACAGTGCAGGCCTTCTGGTCTCCGTATGGAGGCGTGGGTTCGAATCCCACTACTTCTGGCAGAGATTTTACCTTAATCTCACCGTATGCGGGCACTGCCTTGCAACTCCCGTCTATGCAGTATATGCTATATATGTCCCGAATGCAACAGAATCACAAGGAAACACAAGAATGCTAATACATTTTACACACCAGTTCATCACCAAACTCTTTCAGAGATTTCAAAAACCACTTGTTGAAATGTCAAAAACAGCATCATTCTTTAAAGCATGGCTCCTCGTTTCATTTAACGATCACCTGTAGATATCTGCGCTTTCACACCATAAATGGGAATTTGGACTGAGTTGTCTGAAGTACGGATAACTAACTGGTTGAACAAAATCATTTACAACTACTCGAAAGTAACATCAGAACTACCTGCAAACGAATTAAATTTACATTATTTCTGAATGTTTCAAAAGGAATCGCAAGAATGTTTACATTTATTAATTATTGCATTTAGCAGACGCCTTTTTTATCCAAAGCGACTTACATAGGCTACAGCTCTTTACAATGTTATTCATCTATACAGCTGGATATTTATTGAGGTAAATGTGGGTTAAGTACCCAAGGGTACAACAGCAGTCTCCCAGCGGGGATCGAACCTGCAACCTTTCGGTTACGAGTCCTGCTCCTTAACTACTAAGCTACATTTTGCACGCCAGTTCACCACCAAACTCGTAATTAGTGTCAGACACGTCCATAGTGATTAAAAAAAAAACGTGCGTTGTACGTTGTGACCTGCGTTTCAGCACATTACAAGTTTTTCCTCACCCGTCTCTAATCAATTTTTTCTACACGCATCACCAGGAAAACATTTTTATTACTACCGTAAAACTTCCAATAAAACTTCCGTTTTTTTTTTTTTTTTTTGCCTTAATTACTTAACTTTGCCGGGGTTTATTAGAGACTCGGCGATAATAAGAGACCTGCGTTTATTTCACCTATAAAGCCCTCAGGCTTCTGCAGGTTATTGGTAGCTGAACTGACCAGGAAAATTCACCATGTTTCCCCCCCCCCCCCCCCCCCAAGTAGCGTACTTAACAAAGACCTCTTTGGTCGCAACTCAAACAGGAATCACTACTAAAGTAAGTTAAACATTGTCATTGCAAACTATGATGGGAGAGCACAGTCTGTTAGAATAGCAGTATCACTGTGAATTTAGGCTACCATGATCCGAAAGACAGCTTGTTTTGTATGTTTATGTTTAATGCAATTTGTGAACAGATGAACATGGAAACACGGAACAAGGAAAAATGAATTCATTAACAAACTGAATTCACTAAATTGAATTCACTAAAACAACATTTAGCCTAATGTAAAAACTTATTTGTTTGTGTTATTTCGTTTTTGTTTTTTTAACCACAAAAAATAAATGTGACTAGGCCTACTGTAAGCATTTTAACCCACTGCTCTTTCGTTTTATAGTCACGAAAAATAAATATAAATTTTCCCGGCGTTTATTTGAGGCAGGCGGTGATTTCACTGAAAGGGTCGCGCATACCGGCGAGTTTAAGAGGCCTGCGTTTATTGGAGACTCGGCTATTATTGGAAATGCGACCCTAAATTCGGTATGAGAGGCATTTTACATTACATAATTGTCATTTTCATTTTAGCCGACACCCTTGTCCAGATCGAATTCACTAATTTCTTGAAACATTTTCCCCGATTTCACACTAGATGGAGCACAATGACAGAGTAATGCAGTACCAAAGAAATCTAAACAGTATTCGCCTTTCTGCATGAATGCTGTTTTCATTTTATCTTTTTTTTTTTCGACAAAAAATTGACTGGAATTGAATCTACAAATTAGTCTTCTGTCTTACAGAAAAAGCCAATATTCATTTGCACATACAACCTAAAAGGTTTTGATCCCTCAGAATCTACATCAGAACAAAGAGTAGGCCTAAAGCAATTACATTTACATTTACATTTATTCATTTGGCAGACACTTTTATCCAAAGCGACTTACAAGTGAGGTACAATACAACACAAGCAAAAACCCATAGAGTCAACAATATTAGAAGTATTGCCTGACAAAGTTCCTGTCAGGACTGCGGCTCTTTAGCCGGGCTTGTTTTTGTTTTTGTTTTCCCTGTCCATGTGCTTTTGTTTTTCCCTGTGTTCCAGCCCTGCCCTGCTCTCCACCCCGTCTCCGCCCACCTGGTCACCTGACTGGCCTCACCCGCCTACCTGCACACCTGAACCCCATCTTGTCATCAGCCTTGCCCTATATATTCCTTGTTTGTTTCATGTCTCATTGTGAGTTTGTCTCAGTTTGTCTGTGTTGCTACAAGCTGGTTTTCCCTGTTTTCCCTGTTTTCCCTGTTTTCCCTGTTTTCCCTGTTTTCCCTGTTTTCCCTGTTTTCCCTGTTTTCCCTGTTTTCCCTGTTTTCCCTGTTTTCCCTGTTTTCCCTGTTTTCCCTGTTCTCTTGCCCATGTTTTTGGTATTGTTAGCTGTGCTTTTCTGGTTTTCTGACTTCGCCTGTTTTGACTACGTTTTCTGGATTCCCCGTGTCGGCTTTACTAAACTACGCTTTGTGCACCCTATTCTGCTGTCTGCGCCTGAGTCCCTGCCTGAGCCCTGATAGTTCCAAAGGTTGGCCAGGTGAGGCACCAACTAGCAGCTAAAGCTAGCGAGTGCGTTAAGCCAAACCATTATGTTAAACTATTACAGCTAAATCACTTTTTAATTTAATAGGAGATAGAGGGGAAGTGTTTGAGGTGCTCAGGTGAGAAGACAGAGAGGGACTCAGCAGAGCGGATGAGGTGATTTAACACCACAATGCGTCGAGACCACCCGGCGCCGTTCGGTGGCAGAGCGTAGTCGGGAGAGAACAGCAGTGTCGTTGGTCACCCTGAATGCGAGCATCAAGGCCTTGAACATGATGCAGGCAGCTACAGGGCTGCCATAGGAGTGAGACTAAGAGGGGTGTAACATGAGCCCTTTTTGGTTGGTTGAAAACTAGACGTGCAGCTGCGTTCTGTATCAACTGCAGGTAGGAGCATTGCCGTAGTCTAGACTTGAGATGACCAGTGTCTGGACAAGGAGCTGCGCAGCATGCTCAGATAGGTAGGGCCTGATTTTCCTGATGTTGTACAGGGCAAATCTTCATGATCTGATAGTCGTAGCGATGTGGTCAGTAAATTTCAGCTGGTCATCAATCACTACCCCCAGGTTCCTTGCAGACTTGGACACAGTCAGTGTCGTTGAGCCGAGCTGAATGGTGATGTCGTGCTGGATGGACGGGCTGGCTGGGGTTACTAGGAGCTCTGTCTTGGATACGTTGAGTTGAAGGTGGCGCTCCTTCATCCAGGCTGAGATATCTGACAGACAGGCAGAGATCCGTGCTGAGACAGGTCATCAGGTTGGAATGAGAGGTAGAGCCGGGTGTCATCGTCATAGCAGTGGTAGGAGAAGCCATGCACCTGGATGATCGGACCCAGAGTAGTAGAAGATGTTCAAATGAACAGCTGTTTAATACTCACACTGTAATCTTTAAACTGGTTGAAATAAATCTTTCACTAAGTTTAAGCATTAATGTCTGTAGTGGAGTTACTGTACTGACACACTGAAGCAAACAAGGGCTTTAATGTGATCTGCAGCTGAAAGTTACATCGCATTCTATAATATTATTGTCTCTTTACCCAGTTGTTTTGTAGTTGTACATTCAGTTAACATCTGGGCTCCCAAAGACACTGGAGCCACAGCGGTTGTTTGATCAGCTTAGTTCATGTTTTTTCATTAAAAAGTATGGCATAGCAGCCAGAGCCGGTGCCAGCGGAAAACGAATCGGGGGGGCAATTGAAATGCAGTGAGGGGGCGGTGACTTCCAAAAAGCCATATGATAGTTTAACAAGTTTAGTTGTTAAACAAGATAGTTTAACATCAACAAACCTCAGGAAACGCATACCATCCACACACCATCGCATGATCGTGACTTGGAGCTTGATTTCAACAGAGCAAGTGAGTGCTTAAAGCAACAACCACCAGGTCAAGTCACCCATACAACGCTCTGGAGAAGCCTCTGCTAATAATCACATGCAACTGGAAATTGAGAAGCAGTTTCTACTGAAGAACAGAATCTAACACAGGCAGTGCAATGTAGAAGGCACATATTGTCCTTTAGGCTGGCTATTATAAAACTAACAAGACTATTATTGACATAAACAGTAGGCTAACACAATAGGCCTAACCAACAAATATAAGTATACCTCGACCAACCTAGCACTCCAAAACATGAAAAGAATATTCAATCCTACCTTATTTCAGCACAGTTGAAGGTAGAGGGTGTTTCTAGCTATTGAAAAAATCAGGGACAAAGTCAAGTTTGCCTGGGGCTTGTCTTGGGGAGATCGGCATTGGTAGGTTTGGGAGGTTATATCTAACTTTATAATAAATATTATCACACCTTCGGATGCTGCAAGTCAAGTTCTGTTCTGGTACACAATCTTATTTTGCTCTAAACACCTGCTTTTTCAGGCGAAAAATATTTGGGGCTAGGCTTAAAATATTCGGGGCCATATCCCCAAACGATCTGACCTAACGACACCACTAGTTGAAGCCAAGGTTCCCTGGGTGAAAGTAGCAGGCTGAGCAGGACTGTCAGTGAGCGACTGCTCTCCCAAAGTCATTTTTTCTGGCTTGTGCTGGTCAGTTGGTCAGTGCTGGTTGAAACGCTAGTCCCAGGGTCCTCTATTGTGTTTTTTTTTTGTCCCTTTTCGGATGTCCATTTTGTTTGTTAAAAGCTAGATAAACTAAGCTAGCTACTTTCTTGAAATACCATGGGAAAGTTGCCAACTCGGAGTTCACGCACAACGCAACACAACAAGCTTATACTACATTAGTTAGCTCGCAATCACCCAGACAACCAATCAAGTGGATTTGTGTGGATTTGAAAATGTAGGCTAGAACGTGACTTTGGTTTTAGCTAATTATGGTGGGCTAAATTATGTTTTAGTATTTTAAAATGAAAATAAATTTAAAAAAATAATAATTCAAATTAGGCCTTAATCTTCACTGAGGGGGCAAGGTAGTCCATCTGAGGGGGCGACGCCCACTTACACCCCCCCGTGGCGCCGGGCCTGATAGCAGCAATAGCCCACACCCTGGCTTCTGAGAACCGACAGTGAGAGGCGACTCCCAAAATGCCAGCTTATGAGTCCCAGTGACAGTGCTCCGTTCATGGTAGGCCCCACCAAACCACTCTACATTTTAGCCCTCGCTAAAACAAACAGCATTTGCATGAATCATTTTAAGCCCCCTGTCAAAATGCTGTTTGTGGGTCTCCACATCTAGACAACATTCAAACTAGTCACCAACGTCTCCGTTAAGCTTGAAGTTGGCACCCTTGACGTGCATTTCTCTCTTTCACCTCCTCTTCTGGTCAGTGGTTCACCTTTTCATGCTTACCTGGAAGGGGGGCTGCCTCAAGCTTCCCAGAACAAAAAGTGTCCTTGTGTCTGAGGAGTGTGTGTAGCCCTAACCCTCACATTACATTGTACACCAGGCATTGTCCCACAGTGGAAATATTATAAATCAGTAAATCAGAAAATTCACTCCTCATAAACAGGTACACTAAACAGAGTAATAGGCCTACCTGTCTTATGTTCCAGTTCTGCAGATTAAAGAGTTTTTTTTCTCTTTATTCTCAAAATGTAAATGTAATTCCCACACATTTCACACTACCCACACAAAACATACTATTCTACTCTATGTGCAAATTGTAATCATATGATTTAATGCAGAAATTCCCATAGAAATACATATGGAATCCTCAACACTGCATTGCATTGTGACATCACAATGGAAAGCTGAACATTTCCCTCAGCCGCAATGGATTTTGTCGGCATCTTTATCTGGGGTCTCCGGGTAAGAGTGGTTATTAATGGATTCAATCCTGGAGATTTTGTTTGTATCAGGATTTTGTACATTTTGCTGAATTTGGAAATTTGAAGGGCAGCACTGAGCTGTGTTGGGATTTTACTGACAGTGTTACCTAAAGCACTGATGCTTACCATGGGCACAGCCATAACTGTTAATGGATGCCGAATCTCATCTTCTGAAAACTTAAATACATAAAAATCATAAATCAAATGAGTGAAAGGCAAGTCAAGAGTTGTCATTGCTTGGTTTTGAGTCACTGAGATTCCTGAAAAATGTCTGAGTAAGCTCTCTGAGGAAAGAAAATTCATTGTTTTTGACAAATTGTAAAAAAAAAAAAAAAAAAAAAAAGCCACGTCACCCAATTTTACTGATATCGCAAGACTGTTTACAAAGACTGAGATATCATAATTAGGGAAGTCTAAATGGTGCAGACCAGTTGGCTGGGATCTTTACCAGGATCTTCAACAGGTCCCTATCCCAGTCTGCCGTTCCATCCTGCCCGAAGTCCTCCACCATAGTCCCTCTGGCCAAAAAACTCTCCATCACCAGTCTCAACGACTACCGGCCAGTAGCGCCCACCCCTCTGGTGATGAAGTGCTTTGAAAAACTGGTACGGAGTCACATCATATCATTCCTACCCCCCACCTTCGACCCACATCAGTTTGCATACAGAGCTAACAGGTCTACAGAGGACACTGTAGCCACAGCCCTTCACGCTGCGCTGACCCACCTGGAGCAGCAGGGGAGCTACGCTCGGCTCGTCTTTGTGGACTACAGCTCGGCGTTCAACACCATCCTCCCCCACAGACTGGTGTGTAAACTGTTGGACCTGGGTCTGCCTTACTCCACATGTCTTTGTGTGCGTCCTGTCAGGAAGTCTTTAATCCAGAGGGTTAAAGTAGGCCCCCACATCTCCACAGCTCTCAGCCTCAGCACTGGCTCCCCTCAGGGCTGTGTGCTGAGTCCCCTGCTCTATACCCTCTCTACACATGACTCCACCCCTGTCCACTCCAGCAACACCTTCGTCAAATTTGCCGACGACACCACAGTGGTGGGGCTCATCTCAGGGGGCAATGAGTCCGCCAACCGGGATGAGGTGGAGCGGCTGTCAGTGTGGTGCTGAGACAATAACCTGCTCCTGAATACGTCAAAGACAAAAGAGTTAGTCATCGATTTCGGGAAGGAAAAAAGGGACATTCAACCCATAATCATCGGCGGGGACTTTGTGGAGAGGGTCACGGACTTCCGTTTTCGTGGGAGTCTACATTGAGAAGGACCTGACCTGTGGTATGAACACCACAGAACTGGTAAAGAAGGCACAGCAGAGACTCTACTTTGAGTTTTTTTTTGTCCCTCACTGCATTTTACCAGTACATCCACACAATCCAGTTTGTGTGCATGCATTCACCCATCTCATTCATTTTTCCAGCTTGAGTAGCCAGGCATTTAGTCATCACAAAGTGCGCTGTCTGTAGCGGAGCATGCGGCAGGGGTCCACCTTGGGCCCAATCTGCCTGGCTGAACATGCATTTTTGTTGTTTAGTTGAATATTTTGAATAAAGATCTCGCCGCAATATTTATTTTGAATGATCAGGGACACAATAGCGTTACAGAAAACTTTATTCGCTGCCCAGTATCCTTGTGTAAATGTACAAACAGAAAAATTACGCTCTCTGTTCGAGTCCCAAAGTAGGAACTAGGCGATCGCCGGCTGTCTTGTTTTATTTCCCATCGCGGTCACTGCTGACCAAATTGGATCTGTCTTGCATCTCCATACAGCCTGTAACAGGCTCTATAAGGGCCCACTACAGGTCCTCGCCCCCTCTGCAATGAAGCATCAGCCCCGGCCCCGATGCAGAGTTGAAGGAGCCCGCAGCTGCTGGTGGGTGTTCACACGAAGTGCGTGATGCTAGCCACGCGAGCACAATCCATGGGACACTCTACAGCTCGCCAGTGACGTAGAAATAGATTCTACAAGATGATGGTTCAGGATATTCACGGGGGGGGGCGGGGGCACGACACCCCTTCCCCCACAGACACACTCGATAGTCTCGCACTTTCTCATGACACAAGTAGGTGGCTCTGAAAAGAGCCATTTGGATTTGACGGTTATTGGCGAATGTTACAAAAAAAAAAAAAATTACTTGGCTTTCTCGGTCTTCTTGGGGAGCAGCACAGCCTGGATGTTAGGCAGAACGCCACCCTGAGCGATAGTGACGCCGCCCAGAAGCTTGTTCAGCTCTTCGTCGTTACGCACCGCAAGCTGCAGGTGACGGGGAATGATACGCAACGCTTTCATTGGTTAAGGCTTCGACGTGATTTCATCCAATCAAATCAGAACAAGTCTTTCGCGCGGCGAGAACTCAATGTGTCGTTAAAAGTGCATCCGTTCAACAGCCTCTACAGCGATCTTACAGTATTTTTTTGTTGTTGTTTAATGATAAAAGACTGTATTATTCAATTACTCCTGCAGCGTTTCAGCGCTCTAGAGTCCGCTTGTGTGTTCTCCTTGTACATCAGTCAAACAAGCAACACTGCAAGTGTTTACATGCGAAAAAAGCACGGAATACTGGTGGAAAGCCTTCCCGCTCGCACCACACGCTGCTATATTTCTCCCGACTTGCCCCACACCTAGCCGCTTTGTGGGGAGACGGAGCTTCTCACATTGCTTTCCTGCAGCATTTCCCACTTAAATCGGCTAAAACATTTGCTGCACTTTGACATCGCATGTTATGCGTTCACGCAAGGCCCGTGTGCTGCTCAAAAAGATAATGCCAGTAATTTCTTACCCGAGCGTGCGTTTAAAATTTCACTCATTTGATGCCAGTTAAAGAATACGTCAAACAGAGTTGCCTAATCGCTGCACTTGGGCGAGATTTTATTTTTGGCATATAACACAAAGTATTGTTCGATACGAGACGTCATTTCTCATGGGAACGTTGATCGTGGTTGAAATTAGGTCGTGCAAGAAGCAGCATTGTATTGCATTACTGTCATTTAGCAGACGCTCTTACCCAGAGCGACAAACAGATTAATCTGTTTATACAGCCAGAGATTTACTGAGGCAATTGTGCATGGGTTAAAACCCTTGTCCCATGGTACAACTGCAGTGCCCCAGCAGTGAATCGAACCAGCGATCATTTGGCGACTACTTTCCACGCTGCTGCCGTGCCATCGCCGTGGGTTATTATACCCCTATGGTGTCCTTTACCGAACGTAGTTTTGATTTAATCCCTGAGCACAATCATTGGGGTTAACCCCGTTGCTTTAATCTTTCAAGGTACGAGAACTGCTACGGCGAAATAAAACGGGACTTTTGCGTTTTAGAGAGAGTGAGCGGCTCTGAAAAGAGCCTTTGGGGTTACAGTAGGTGACAAGCGACTTTACTTGGAGCTGGTGTACTTGGTGACAGCCTTGGTTCCCTCGGACACGGCGTGTTTGGCCAGCTCTCCAGGCAACAGTAGGCGCACGGCAGTCTGGATCTCCCTGGAGGTAATGGTGGAGCGCTTGTTGTAGTGAGCCAAACGAGACGACTCACCGGCGATGCGCTCAAAGATATCGTTGACAAACGAATTCATGATGCCCATTGCCTTTGAGGAAATGCCGGTGTCGGGATGAACTTGTTTCAACACCTTGTACACGTAGATTGCGTAGCTCTCCTTCCTGGACTTTCTGCGTTTCTTGCCGCCCTTACCGGCCGTCTTGGTGACGGCTTTCTTCGATCCCTTCTTGGGAGCAGACTTGGCTGGTTCAGGCATAATGCTCGTTTCTTCGCAAACACGAATGAATGCTCTCACGCCCCATTCTTGGCCTACATATAGAGTGTATGCAAATTTTACCCACGATCTTTGGCCAACCAGTTATAGCAGGATCTCATTGGCTGATTCTTCTGAATCGGATGACATTCAAATTCGATTGGCCGATTTCCTTGGGCTGGAATAGCACAAGTTGCACATCTATCGAAACAAAGCACTTCCACCGCGCGACTCCCACTTTCTCTTGTAGTGTTTATTTATCTTTATTTTTTTGCAAGACAATTTACGTAGGTGATATTAGTCAAAAAATACTTTCAAGACGCAT
Organism: Megalops cyprinoides; assembly: GCF_013368585.1. NCBI lineage: Eukaryota > Metazoa > Chordata > Actinopteri > Elopiformes > Megalopidae > Megalops > Megalops cyprinoides. The sequence continues at coordinate 23,447,936 of NC_050603.1, read as the reverse complement.
ATGGAAAACCAACAATCAAAAATCTGCATACCATACATTGTCGTGTATATTGACGTATGATTCATCTATAAACATCTCATACACACGCCAAACTATGATATCCGCCACAAATAGTATACAGTAATATTGTATACAGTTACAATGAAAGCACGTTCCATGGCTGTGGTCTTATCGCCCTTACTGTCCACAGTTCGTTTACAATTCAGTTAAGTCTGGGCTTGTCTAAAAACCAAACCAGCTGGTACAAAAATATCAGTTGTCCTTCTTTGGCGAGATTTCCCACAGCTTCATTTTTACAACATTCGCATCAACCCAAAATAAAGCATATTCTTTTTCACAGAGTTCCCTCATCAAAATCGATCCCTCAATACTATCAACTTCTCACAATCTTTGTGGGGAAAAGGCAAGCTCTGGGCAATCCGCTCCCGTTAGACGGCAAGGGGGCAACAAACACGCGCTCAGCTACATCGCTGCTTGAGAAAATACAACGTAACAATCCAAGGTTGCTGCAGCCCGTTTCGGTAAAGCGCAACAGTGTTTTCTTAAATGTGTCAGTGAACGTGGAACGTGTAACTCTTTCGTATGGGGAAGTGGGCGGCTCTGAAAAGAGCCTTTGGACTGGTTTTTAGTTCAGATCTCACTGCAGGATTGATGTTTAGCCTCCGAAGCCGTACAGAGTGCGACCCTGACGTTTCAAAGCGTACACCACATCCATGGCAGTGACAGTCTTCCTCTTGGCATGCTCGGTGTAGGTAACGGCATCGCGAATAACGTTCTCCAAAAACACCTTCAGCACACCGCGCGTCTCCTCGTAAATCAGACCAGAGATACGCTTGACACCACCTCGCCGGGCAAGGCGACGAATTGCGGGCTTGGTAATACCCTGGATATTATCACGAAGAACCTTACGGTGACGCTTGGCGCCTCCCTTCCCCAAACCTTTTCCTCCCTTTCCTCTTCCGGACATTTTCCAACACCTTCACTACTGCAGCCTACAACAGAAACAATGTCACACTGTTGAAGTGCACGCTTATATTCACTGAAAGACGACCTCATTGAGGCCCCATACTCAAAGAAAAGGCGGTTCGCGTTAGAGCCCGCCTCCTTCAAGCAGGGATCAAAGAGTCAACGATGCTTTTTCAGTATGTCATACTCGTGCGAATTGTTAGCATAGCAACAATGACTGTAATGGAATATCTGTAATCTAAATTTGGTGCCTGTCAAGGTCTTACATCATGAATGCAATGCTGTTCATGTTGCCATCCTTTGTTACAACAGTTTCCTGATTCTTTACATTATTCTCGTCATTCACCGTATCAGAGCGCCATCTACTGGCCGCCATTGTTAATGAAACAAAGAATACGCAGTTTTAAGTTTTTTGCTGTTCACATGTGAGAAAGAGAACTATCGTTCACTCGCCTTTTCATTCTCGTTTGCTTCGAAGATAAGACAATTAATGGTCACGTCTTTCCCTACGAGGGCAATGCCCGTGAGTATAATTTGTTTTTAGTTTATATCGTCGTTGCATTTAAGAAACATGTCAAAGTCTCTTAGTTTTATACAATTTCTGTTGTCATACGTAACGGTGGCTAATGTGGTTCAGATATCAATACAGTGTAGCCTATGTAAGCAAGATGCATATTCTGTAATAAGTTACACTCAGACAAAGCATGTCAGGCTAAAAAAAAAGATTTATTTGTGTTTTGCGGTTTTACAATAAGAGAATAAAGGAAAGAAAGGAACTGAGGATCAAGCTGTTCATCCTTTAGTCTCGTGTTTAGCTTGCTGGCTAGCTAAGTAGCTTAGTGAGGCCAGTATAGTGCCTTCTCTTGCTTGGCCCCCTAACAGCACCCACAAAACAGTTCACCGCGATACACGGTCAATGGAACATTATGATTAAGACTCTGAAGTACGTTAGGCAAAGGAATACAGAAAACTGGTTACAGCTCTTGGATTGTTGTTGATAGTGATTTTGCACAAACAGCCATAGCTACCGAGCCGACACCTCTAAGATCAGATCAGACAACTTCCTTCCACGCTTTGAAAAGCTGAATGATCAGAACCATAGTTCAGAATCGCTATCCTGGCGAAAAGCCACAAAAAAATCTCCAAAAGACCGAAACAACCATATAGATGTCGTGCTAGAATTTGCTGTGGTAAGCAGGGTTCATAGAGTAAAAGTTATTGTGAATTTACATGCAATTTACTGTGCTAAACAGGTTTCATAGGATCACAAAAGCCTGTCTAATGCGTGGCATGTCGTTAGACGGGTGCCTTGCTCACTGCGAGGTGTCAATAGCCTACACAATAGTGCACTTGTCAGCACACACACACACACACACAGATGGTAGAAAAAAAGACTTGAATACTTCATTTGAATGAAGATTTATCTGTGAAATTCTAACTGTAATAATATGTTAGAATTCAAACCGCCTTTCCTAAGTACCTTTTCAAAACCTTGAGTAGTGAGTACTTTAATTCAGAAAGGCTCTCAGTCTCCAAACAGAAATAAAATATTGCTAAAGGCATCTCACTACTCTTTCAGCTTCTTCTTGTTCATTCACTTTCCCTATAATTCCTGGACAATCAAAGTATAGTGGCAAACACGCCCGGTACCAGGAGAAAATACAGAGGGGTGCAATTGCAATCCAATGTGGGGCAGAAAAAGTCATAAATACTATGTAGATACAGGGATATAAGGAGTCAACTGGGGGTGCAATGCACCCCTACTCACCCACCCCATGCATTGCTAGGAATATGATCTACAGCAGTGTTTCTCAACCCTCTCCTGGAGGACCCCCTGCCCTGCATGTTTTCGATCTCTCCCTGCGCCAACACAGCTGATTCAAATGATCAACTCGTTATGAACTCCTGAAGCTGCTTAGTAACAAACTGATCATTTGAATCAGCTGTGTTAGGTTAGATCAGGTTAAAAAAAGAATTGATGGCAAGGTTGCAGATTGAAATTCTTGGTGAAATCCAACCTTTACACCCTTTAATAAGACACCTAAATGTACTTTCACCTGTAAATATCAAGATGCATACTTTCTCAATATAATAAGTAAATGACAAGCAAGCGGCCATGGATAAGGATGTCAACTAAACAAATGACTTATGTATAATGGAATGGGACTATTAAATAATAACCCGGAATATATCTTACTTATGAAACTTGAGGAAGTAATGGTTTACGTCAAGGATAATAGACTGGAACTTCTGGACTGGATCTGCATTTCAAGTATAATAATGTTGAATAACACAAAGCCTGGACCCCTGTAGCATGAACAGGTAGGTATTTCTGGATTCCATCTGAAACAGTTCTTCTCAAAACTTGTCCCGGAGACGTAGTGGCCCATTGTGTTTGTTGGTCTGCAATCCATCTCAAGTATTAATTGGTGAATTTGACTACTAATCCAGACTCTTATTAAAAAGCTCTACACCAGCCATTTGTACACAGCGATTTGCCACCAGCGTTTGTACACAGAACAAATTACAGAGTATAAAAAGTATGGGCTAGGTAATGTTAGGCACGCTGTCCAGTAAGGAATGATTTCCAATTTCCATCCAAAATACATATGATAGAAAAATTCCATTGCTGATTAAATTAGTGCGGATTTTCCCCCGCCTGCATGCGGCTGCAATGTCTGGCTAAAATATGACTGGAGCCACACATTTCAGAGAGAACAGTGCTTGCCGAGCTTCTGTCTCTCCTCAAAACAATCAGCTGTCCTCTACATTATATCTGTGCGGATGTAAACAGACACCAAATACCACTTTCTTTTCTTCAGTTCCATTAACAACATATCTTTTATTTACACTTCTTGGCAGATATGAAAACATCCACATCACTTCCAGAGGCCACTGACAAGAGCTATAGTTGAGAAAAAGACCTCCTTCATTAAATCCAAATTAATTTCATTCTTTATGACCATATTTTTTGTTTCACATCTGGAGTCATATTCTTAGCCAGTGTTATTGCCAACTGCAAAGAGTGACAATTATACATCAGAACATCAGCAACTCCCCGCGAAGGAGTTTTTTTTTTTTTTCCTCTGTATGCAATTTTCCTGCTAACACCAAATATAAATGCATGTACCAGGGCCTGGGGTGTTGTGAACTGAAAATGAAAATGTTTTTACCATTCCTCCTTTTGACATACCAAAATATGAAACTCCAGTTTCCTATTTAGAAACATAAAGCCATTGTACCTACTTTAACTACCAAACTAGATTAAACTTTAATGAGAATAGTTCCCAATTTACTTTTTACTTGTGTGGGGTTTACTGTGATTTCATAATGAGTGTACATTTTGAGATTACATTTTAAACCATATCTTCTCTTTAACTGTTTAGTTACATCTTTCTTTGAATACAAGTTCTCCATTGTAGCAAGCAGTAGCACAAACATTGCACTACTACCGAATTAAACCAAAAACCCTGCGACACTCATTAAGCAATTATGTAATTGTGTTAATTGTAATAGTATGCAAGTTTGTGATTCTACTTAATATTACTTAGAAGCTGTAACACCACAGCTCCTCATGTTAGTTTTCTTTTTTTACAAATATGTGTGTATATGTGTGATATTGGCAACAAAATGCATGCCATTGATAATTATTATGAAAATTGATATTAACAATATGCTATACTATGATTAGTTAGTTTGATGTCCAGCTCCATAAGAACTCCTGGGACGCAACAGTCTCCATAACTACATATGTTTTCACTCAGAATTAGTTTTCATGTTATACTTCCTTTCGTTCGGGAGAGAATGGGCTAAATTAGTACCATTTGGTTAGGTCAGAAATTGCATAAGCATCAGGTTTGCATGATACGCCTTGCCAGTTTTTATATTCAAGACAGCTTTGTGAGTTTTACACATACCGTGGATATAAAAAGTCTATGCACCCTTATGAAACTGCACATTTTTGAAATGTAAAGACAGAAAAAACAAAGTAAATGTCAGACTCTTTCCATTTTTACTGCGACCTTGGGTGTGCAAAATGACGATATTAGATCGTGAACGATTAAAATGTCTCTACGATCTGCCTTTACAGAGAGATCGTTAGTATCGTGCTATTGTGCACATTCTATCAGTTGCAGTTCTATGGCTCATACACGCATCCAAAGTTGTTTTGTCAGCCAAATCCGTTTCGGCACACCAATAAACCGCGATTAACCCCGCCCATTTGCCTCCTGCCATTGACTTTTCATGCATTCGCGTCGCGTTCGGTTAAAACACACCTTAATAACGAAGGCATCTGAGAAAGGCACTCCGTATGACAGGACAAGTAAGCGCTGGAAAGAGGTAACTGATGCAGCGTCATTTTACCTGGCCAAGGATATGATTCCCATAAAAAAACCGTGGAAAATGAGGGTTCAAAAGACTGCTAAAAACAGTGGATCCGGGGTACGAGATACCCAGCTGCAAATATTCTTCCAACACGGCTATTCCACGGCTGTACACCAAATCCCGCTACACGATTCAACACAAAATTCAGTATGTAGATCTATACCTAAAAATAACTCTGTGGATCCCCACGTTAGCTTGATTACTAGCAAGCGAAATAAAACTAACCATACTTCACGTGGCGATGTAAGCATTGCTGTTGTCAGGGGCTTAGTAAGAGTAGCCTATCACAAAAGAAGCAGCCAACCTGTTTAAGTAGCTAGTCTTCAACAATCGTTCAGATAGGTAGCCTGTTAGCTAACTAGCCATGTTTGTCAAATCTATCGCTAGATAGCTAACGATAGCTAACGTTAGCTCCCCAGCCAGTTAGCATCGATTATGCAACGCAGCAATTTTCAGTTAATCGTGCTGCACGTATAAGATTTTTACGGAGGCAGCTGACGTTGAAGGAGGAACTTGGAGCTTCTTTACTCGCAGACTACAATTCACGTTCATCAATAAAGTGAGAACCAGACCCGTTATTAACCCAAATGTTCTCGAATGAATTGAAAAGTGTACTATCCAAGCAGTAATAGAAGTTGCTTGTTGTTGTAATGATGACACACAAGTAGTAGCGCTAACTGGTTAACATTAGCTCTAACATTATTGTGATTAGGCTACTGTAATCTGACACAAAATACTGGTCTGTCTTAGCATAATGACTGAAACGTAAGCTGCCTCCGTAAAAATCTTATCCATGCAGCACGATTAAATGAAAATCGCCGCGTTGCATAATCGATAAATCTATAAGGCGTGTGAGGGGGCAATCGTGCTCGGGCATGGTACAAGGCAACCGGGCCAAGTGTGAGTAGGCATGCGCCCTTAGAGGGCTTGATGAACCCAAATGCCTGCCAGGTGTGTCCACTGGGCATGCTGTGAAGTGGGGAAGGGCTGGAGCCACTAGTGGGGGAAGCACTGGCCCTACATCACCTCTCCTGTCGTTGTGTCACAATATCAAATAACTAAACTCGCATGTCGCAACATGATGCAAATCACGCACAACATGACAACGAGGTAACTGGGATTTCACTCGCTCCAGGAAATATACGACACCGTGGTTCTTCAACATCACCGTCATCAAATCCACCGTCGAACTCTTCAGATACACGACAATGTACTGAATAAGCACGCATTCATATCACACACAAAGTGTGGAAACCTAACTATAAATGTGCACGACGAAACATAAAACACGTAAATAAACATACCTCGCTGGCTGCACACAACCAAGAGGGAATGAGTCCACTTGAAGAAACATAAAATCTAAAAACGGGCAATGCGATATCACGTATAAACTCATTAAGCGGAGTGTAAAAACTTCTCCAGCTTCACATTTCTTCGTGGAGGAGATTGCAACAACTAAATGTGTCCCTGTGTAAACGTACTTCCTGCGTAGTGTTAAAACGAAACGAATCAATATTCATGAAAATAAATTACATAAACAATATATGTAAACATACCATAACAAATGATGACATGAATAATATTTATGGCAGTTAAATGGGAGAAGCAGTCACTTATTGCTCATACTTCTCCAGGTTGGATTAGTGTACTGTTTGATTTATGCTCCGTTTTCCCTAATGAAATTCAATTGACCAAGAGTCCAGAGATTTACCTAAAACCATTGTCCATGTGCCGTATTGCTTGGCTGCTAGCGGATGTGACAAAGACAGTAAAAAGTGTTTTTCTTGTGATTGTTTTTTTCTTTTAAATTTTATCAACACAAATATTCTACAAAGAAATGAAGGACCTTGTATAAAAGACCCCCGGGTTGGTCCGCAGAGCAACAGGTGTATATGCGGTGTGTATACATTCACAAACACTCCCCAATCACTCCGCCCTCCCCTCAGCCTACATCCATCCTTTATGCCTTTTCTCACTCCTCCTATCCCAGACCACAATTTCCAGCTCCTCCCAGGCTCCTCCTTCAAGATCATCCCATTTTCCATTTAATACACCATTATTTAATTTTTAAGCTGTTACATTTACCCCGCCTGGAAAGTCCCATAAACTCCATGGCCATTAATTGTATATTATTTTTAAACACAACACTTCTGAAATTTCCCATTATTTCCAATCCACACCTATATGATTTTTAAACATAATTAAATAATACACAGCATATATGCCTGGAATATTACCATTATTTCCAGGCCCACATTTAAATAATAAAAAAGGTTAAGTAACTCAGTTAGCCAGACTGCAGTGCTGCAGACTGTAAGAAGGCACACAGATATCTATGTGCCATAAGCTACAAGGTTAGGCCTTAAAGCAAAGGGTTAATGTAAGAACTAGGCCCTGTCTGGACACGGCCTAGGAGATGGGACACGAGAGCAAGACAAAGAAGAATTAAACCCCGCGAAGGGGGGCCGTTGGCTCAGCACTACTATGATGGCCAACTATGACAAATTGCAGTAAATCCACATACAGTTCGCAAGCATTTGCCAATAGATGTCAGCTAGGCCAAAGCAGGCAATCAGCTCTTATTTTCTAGCTGTATGACTCCTAAAAGAAAATATAAAACTAAAATGGGATGCATATGTTAAAAGGAGGCAAAAACATGCTGACATGCTGTAGGGGCATGTCAGGGGGAGAAGATACAATAAGCGAAGGTGGCATGACTATGAGTCAGAGGAAGAAGACACAATAAGTGTGACTGTAAAACAATAGGAGAAAGTAGCATGACTATGAAACCAGATAAAAAAAGATACAATAAGCGTAGACCATAAACCAAGTCCTGTAATAGCCCCCAAGATTACCCCCCTAGCGGTGTCTTACAATGGCCTACATGCAATGTTTATGACCTAGGGTAACCCCCAGCATTATTTAGGCATAGATTCACATCATATTAATTTTCAGTAGTAGTGCTTAATGCATACATATTATTAAGCAATTAGAATACATATTATTTAAGGCTACCATATTAGATTGTCTGGTTTCCTTATACAATTCCAGACCTCCACATGTACAGTAAAGATAAAATAAATAACTAATGTAATATATCGATAACTTCAGTTAATATGTCAGTAACCGTGGTGAAAATCAAAAGCCAAAATCTGTTGGCAATGCTTATGATGTTTGCTGGCAATAACTTATTTCCATCATGTAACAAGCTTAATCGTACCATGTCAAGCTCCGCTTTTCTCTGGGGGGGGGGGAGAAAGTGGCAATACTCAAAATTTACATATGGGGTATACACTTTTTCAAAAATTTTCCACCACACATGGTTCACTTGCAGTACAGAGGTCTAAAGTAACATCTAGACATTTAAAAATCTTTTCAAAGCAAGGTGCTGTTTCTGCACTGCCCAGCATATGGTCGAGTTCAGTATTCCCAACTGTGTAAGAAAGCGCCACCTTTGCAGAAAACATAGCCCAATGCAGAGGGTTTGGGGTATGCTTTGTGATGAACTGTGGCAGGTGTCATTTACTAGAAATGGCTCCAGAAAATTGCAAAAGTAGACAATACTTTGTCTGAGGAACCTATACTGTCCCAACAGCACTTCTTCTGAGTAGATGAGTGGATCGATCCTGTCCCTGAACACACTTTCAGAGTGCAGATCTTTTCAGACTATTAAGACTATGTCCACGGGAGTTTCCGTGAAAGGGGATGGACCACCGCCGACTGTAAAAGTGCTTGGGTTATTCAGAATCAAAGGGGAACGCCACCTGAATGTGAAGGACACTGAAATCACGGAAATAAAAGACTGGGATACCACATTTATTTGTGATGTTCTGAGAAAACCAGCAGGCTGTATGTTAAATAATTAATAATAATAACAAACAGGTAAAAGCAACAATTATGGAACATGCACCTGAAACAGCTCTCTTGTCATGAGGACAAAACACCACAAAGGACCCGGGAAGTCCCAAGCACCCAAGAGAATAATCATCCTCCTCTGTGCCTTCACTCATCCCGCTTTGTGAAACACTCCCTAATATGATGAATATTCAATAACCATTGTGTAACACAGGCTTTTATAAAAGGGAAGAATGGCATGAAAATAAAGACTTCGTTAGCCCCACCCTTGCTCTTTTATCTATGCTGATCCATATCTCTGTCATATGACCCAAGAGGTGTGGCAAAGAAATGAATCAATTACGCCATTATCCAATGCTTGATCAGAAAGCCCTGGAATCAACAGTCTCATGTTCAAACTGAAAGAGCTTGATTATGGGAAGGTTTGAATACACTGGTAAACCCAAAGTCCTGAAGAAAAATATACATTGATACTACAAATAAAAACAAAAAAATAATAATAATAATCTTGTAATTATCTTATAATCTTATAATCTTATATATACATTTAGTTTCCTGCTGATAGCTGCCTTTTGCTTTTTCGTCGGCAGCTGATTGCTTAACAAGGCTTGAGGGTATTTCAATCAAGGTACAGTACAAGACAAGCAAAAACCCATGGAAGGTAAAATGTGATGTCATAGTGAACACAGTTTTTCATCAGGAGCTCATATTATATTTCCTGCAAAAAAATCAAAATTCATCTCTTAAGCAAATTTCAATACCCAAAGATACTCAATTCAATTCAATTCAATTCAATTCAATTTTATTTGTATAGCGCTTTTTACAACAGGGCAGCGAAGTAGCAGGACTGGAGATCGGGGTGTGATGCTTGGACTACAGCTCCAGGCAGGAGCCCGGAGCAGGGACAGGAAACAAATAGAGAACAATGATTAGTGGACAGTAAGAACGACATGAATGTACAGCAGAGGGGCAGGAGAGGAGGGGCAGGGAAAAAGGTACCAGTGTGCAACAAGGAAAAAACCCCGGCTATAGTAGTTTTGCCCACTCTTGGAATGATGAGAAGCCCGGCATTTTGGGAACAAAGGGCTCTTTGTGGAAGGTACGGATGAAGAAGGTCCTTAAGATACGGAGGGGCAAGCCCATTTAAAGCCTTAAATGTCAGTAAAAGTATTTTAAAATTGATCCGGTATTTAATGGATAACCAATGGAGAGAAGCTAGTATTGGGGTAATGTGCTCAAAGGGTTTAGTTCTACTTAAGATTCGAGCAGCTGCATTTTGTACCAGCTGAAGGGGTTTTAGTGAGATATTTGCACATTCTGATAAGAGGGCATTACAACAGTCTAATCTGGATGTTACAAAGGCGTGGATTAATTTTTCAGCATCATTGATTGATACAATTTTCCTGATTTTGGCTATATTTCTGAAATGGGAGAAGGCTGTATTAGAGGTGTTAGTTATGTGAGTTTCAAAGAGAGCTAAGGATCAATAATGACATCAAGGTCTTTGATAGCTGTACTCGAGGAGAGGGAGACACCATCAAGGTCCAGCGTAAAGTGAGTGAATTTGCTCTAGATTGACATTTGGCGACAAACGACCAACCTCTTGATAATAAACTAGATGAGACACAGCAGCATGCGCAATCTTGTTCAAACACAAACTGCTTTTGCAAAGTACCCTTCCAAAAGCTGAGTGCTGAGTACTGTAATCCAGAAATGCTGTCAGGCAGGCAGATGACAGTCTCCAAGTGGAAAAATAAAATAAACCTTTGACTGAGCCTGCGCAACGACAGCGATGGCCAGCCTGCTCTGAAGCGCAGTGAGCAGTTGTGTTGATATAGATTAGTGACGGTAAAAGGTAGCGGTATCCAGTCTTTGGGTATTTCTCAAAATCAAGGACTCAATTCAGCGTCAGCTGTTGTCATGTTACGTCGCAAAAACACAGCACGACATGCTCACGCCAAAGCCTTTTTTTCTTTTTTAAATGTGACTTCCACTAGATGTCACTGGAGAGCCGTGCAATGTTTTTGATCACAGCGTGATCACATGCGAGAGAACACTGGGATTCTTACGTGACATCACAGCACGTCTACATGCTAGGTAGAAATATTGCTAGGTAGAATGTAGGCGAGGGGGCCGTAGCGCTTCAAGCACAAGCCAAGGACACAATTACACGTCACCTTAATCCACATAAAAACATGGAATACGACAACAGAGATCTGCGCTTCTGAGACACACTGAAGTGGCTCTTAAAAGAGCCGTTGGATATCCGGTTTAGACCGTGTACTGGCGCACTTCAAGCGCGCTCCCCTCGGATGCGGCGGGCCAGCTGAATGTCCTTGGGCATGATGGTCACTCTCTTGGCGTGGATGGCGCAGAGGTTGGTGTCCTCAAACAGGCCGACCAGATAGGCCTCGCTGGCCTCCTGCAGAGCCATGACGGCAGAGCTCTGGAAACGCAGATCGGTCTTGAAGTCCTGGGCAATTTCTCTCACCAGCCGCTGGAAAGGCAGTTTGCGAATCAGAAGCTCGGTGGACTTCTGGTAACGGCGGATTTCTCGCAGAGCCACTGTGCCAGGCCTGTAGCGGTGAGGTTTCTTCACACCGCCTGTAGCAGGCGCGCTCTTACGCGCAGCCTTAGTGGCCAGCTGCTTCCTGGGGGCCTTGCCACCAGTAGATTTGCGGGCAGTCTGCTTGGTTCTAGCCATCTCGACAGCACACTCGTCTGTTGACAGAAAAGTAGCAGTAATACGCTCAGCACATCGTTATATCGCGTAACAGTCAAAGGCTGATTGGATGAGCTCATACGGAGCTCTCATTGGTCTGCACCTCACTTCGTTGTCTGTGGCCATTGGGTCATCGTTTCTGCCGCCTAAAATTCAAACATCTTTCTCTCTACTCCCGCCTTCTTTCCCAACCTTTTCGCAAGCCTTCCTCAAGCATAACGCCCTTTAAAATATCCCAATCGGGGACAGGAACCTGCAACATTTTATTTCAGGTTTTGGGTATAAAGGCTTGTACCCAAACAACATCACTTTTTAAATTACCTGCCTTGCTTTTATCTGGTATGTTTCATACTGTAATTCAACACTAGTTTTGCTTCATTAAGTTGTTTTCAACCTAAACTTTGGAACTACGAGCCTTACTTTACAAGAAGGAAAAATCCCCACAACGCTCTCTCGACAACTGTCAAATAACGCATCCACAACTCGCGAGCCTGGCTTATAGCCACACGCAACGCATTCTTTGAATATTCACTGAATACAGATAAAATTATTGAATATGCGTTATTTACTTTTTCCTTGTAAGTAGTCTGTTTTGCTCCTCTGTACTGTTTCTTTCCCCGTGTCTGTGCATTACTTGTGGTGTACAGCGATAAACCTGTTTCTCACTCGCGGGATCCGTACTGTTTCTAAATGACATGCGGGGGCAATCCAGCATTGATTCACTAATTGCTGTTACTGAGGTGCTAAGTAGAGCGTGAGCGCAGTGGCAAGTTAGCACGAAGGGAGAGGCGCACGAAGATCTGAACAAGACCGAGCTATCCTAGATCTGCATATGCAGTGAAAGATTTTGTGTTTTTAAGGGAGCTGCACGCGTACTCACAGAAATAGAGCTGGCTATACAGCACACTCGCAAATGCAGGCATACAAGCAAGAGAGCTAAGCAGAACGTGTTTGCGCTTTCAGGAAGCTTTTGGGTGGCCCTTAAAAGAGCCTTTGCTGTGCGAGAAATGAACTTTCTGGTGTTCACTTCTTCTTGGGAGCCGCCTTCTTGGCTTTGGTGGTCTTGGGTTTGGCCACCTTGGGCTTGGCGGCCTTGGCTTTCTTGGGACTCTTGGTCGCCTTCTTGGCTGCTACAGGCTTCTTAGCTTTTTTGGGGCTCTTGGTCGCCTTCTTGGGTGCAGCGGGCTTTTTCGCCTTCTTCGGTGACTTCTTGGCGGCGGCGGCGGGCTTCTTCGCCGCTGCCTTCTTAGGCTTTTTGGCGGCAGCGGGTTTTTTGGCGGCCGGCTTTTTCGCCTTAGGAGCCGCTTTCTTAGCGGGTTTCTTTTTCGCAGCCTCGGCTTGCTTTTTGTTGAGCTTGAAAGAACCAGAAGCGCCGGTTCCTTTGGTCTGCAACAGGGTCTCCTTCTTCACCAGGCTCTTGAGTGCCAGCTTGACGCGGGAGTTGTTCTTCTCCACATCGTAGCCGCCGGCCGCCAGAGCTTTCTTCAGGGCGGCGAGGGACACTCCGCTCCGCTCCTTGGAAGCGGACACGGCCTTGACGATCAGTTCTCCAACACTGGGACCCGATTTCTTGGGCTTGCTTGCTGCTTTCTTTCTGGGGGCCTTGGCCGGCGCGGGGGCGGCGGGAGCTGGTGCGACTTCAGCCATTTCTTCTTCGCTCGGTTCTCTTGTCTAATACACTCGCAGTCTGTAGCACAGTCTGATTCAGAGCTGTTCGCCAAGCAGGGGGTTGATGTTAAACGTCACATGAGAACCGTGTAGACTCAACCCCTCGGGCAACAATTCGGTGCTGCCGTCATCTCTGTCCGCTTGTGTTTTCTCTTCGTGCAAAAGAGTAAAAAAAATCAACCCTGAAACTGTTTTACAGGTGAAAATAGCACGGAATACTGACGGAAAGCCTTTCCGCTCGCATCACACCACTCCGTGTTACGGAGTTCCGCTATATTTTTGTGCGACATGCCCAAAACCTAGCCATTTTGCGGGGAGACAGAACCCCTCGTACTGCTTTTCGTGCAGATTTTCACACTTAAAGCGGATAAAACATTTGCTGCACTCTGACATTTCGTGTTATCCATTCGCGCAAGACTCATGCGCAGCTCGAAGAGACGATGCCAGTCGTTTCTTAACCCAGCGTCAGTTTTAAATCGGACTCCTTTTGTGCCGGTTAAAGCACACATCAAACAGCGTTTCCTCTTCGCTGCCAGTGGGTGAGATTTTGATCACTACCATAGTCTGCCTCTCTTTCGTACTGACCGCGTATGTTATCGGGGGTTCTCAAACATGCATACAACACAAACTTTTTTTCTGATTGCCTTTTCAACATTGCCCGGGGTCAAAACCAGAAATCGCACAGGAAGCAGCATGCCATTACACTATTGTCATCCAGCAGAGGCTCATATACACAGTTTTGTTTATACAGCTGGCTATTTACTGAGGTAGCTGTGGGTTAAGTACCTTGCCCAAGGAGTGCACCGGTGGGATTCGAATCAGCGACCTTTTGGTTTCTTACAACACCACACTGTCGCTATTACTCTAGTTCCTGATATCCGTCCCCCTATCCGTGGACTTGTGCGATCTTAATATTCTGTATACTCCCCTTGTCATTTGGGTCAAAAATGATCCACCTTCCCCACACCCGCATGATAAAGCTTCTTAATTGAAATTTAAGCCCCAAATCTATTTTGCATAAAGAACATCATGTCACTCATCAACAGCTTGATGAATAACTCTTTTCGTACTTCACAGTGCGGAGAGACTGCAATGGTTATCACAGTGCGGAGAGACTGCAATTGATTTTTGTTTGTTTGTTTTTGCTACAATCGATGTTCATTCTTTATTTATTATATAGTCCCTGCAAAGGTATAAAAATGGATTGCACTTTGCTTTCAGCAAGAGATAGCACATGACGACCATGGACGTTTAAGTGAATTTTTTTTAAAGGAAATACAGCAATAACATTCTTGAACTTTTTGGCAAACATAATGGCTTTATTTAACTCTCATTTTGGGAAGCATGAGCACCAAACACATGGCTGTGTATTTCTCTGTTTAGCACATGTATGTATGCAAGTCTGCAAGCATGGGCTTTACAGATGTATTTCTCACATTTGTAACACATTGTGCTTTTTACGGTTCGTCTATGGGTGTGCAGAATTGGCAAACCTGCCCCGGCTGTGGCCTCAGGTGGATAACATCTGCAGCACCTTTATAACACTATGACTCCACTCCTGACTCCATTCCATGTGAGAAAACAATTCTCTCCTGCAAAAAATGTTTGGTTTGAAATGGTGTAGAAAACTGAGGTGGGGGGCTGTTGTTGTTAAATCGTAAGCACACACTTTCTCACTCTCTGTACTAGAAATGTCAAGTTTATTTTCTCTGAAATGGTGTATATATCGTAGTCAGCGGTGGGGTAGGGCAAGGGGCACCGTTACAAATCGACAAAAGTTGTTGTTCCAGCCTAAGCACACGCATTGTCTCTTTCTCACTCTGTATATGCGTGTGTTGTGTCAGTGAGAGTGAATGAGAGTAAAACACTGGAACTCCATCTGAAGCCATGCATATACGTGTGCTCACATGTGCTTTTATGTCTATGCATATGTAGATTTTTATATGTGAGAGGCAAAGAGACGAGTTGCTACAAATCTTTTATCAATATTAACGGGTCATTTTTGACCCCTCAGAGCACATAATGGTTAAGGCGAAGTGGATTGGAATATCCCATCCCTTGCAGGCTGCCGGTCGGAATGTACGTACTCATAGGGAAATTGTCCACAGGGCTTAAAGCAACAAATTTATCTGAGCCTGAAATGTTAACAAAATGGTAACAAAATGGGACGCACGTACATTTACGCACGTTACCACAGCATCTTCAATTCAAAATTGTAAAAAAAAAAACATTAATACAATTCAATTAATTTTTTATTTGCATGGCACCTTTAACAACACAAGTTGTCACAAAGCAGCTTTACATTGTTCCCAGGCCTGAGACCACAGTGTTGGAGCTGTGATATGTGCTTATGGTGAGTTTGAGCACATTTTCAGAAAAAAAGCGGCACAGCTGCAGTGGCAAAGGAGAGACAATTGGCGTGGGAGAGAATTGCTGCCCGAGTCAATGCATAATTTTGAATGCAGTAGTCTATTCATTTAACATTTAACCACACTTCCTTTTAATATTACAGGTGAAAAAGTGGTGGAATGTTATTGAATAAAATTTTGTTGTCATTTAGGTGCAATCCCATGTGCACAAAGCGCACTTGGCAACAGCTGAAAATGAAATATAAAAACATAGTTCAAACAGGTAAGACATTTTTTGCTTAGGCCTATAGGCTCATGATTGTACCTCACTTTGGTTTTAATCATATTTGACATATTAAACAAAGTAAGTATCATTAAGTGGCTAGATCAGCTTGTAGTAGCTTTAACCCCCAACAGAATGCTGTTTTAAAACACATAAATGTCCTCTCGCCTAATATCCTACTTAGTAGATTAACATTTGAGTTCTATTCAGCGAACAGAAAGAAGGCAGAGGGCCGCAAAATGGGTGGAGGGCCACCACCACCACCTCTGACAGATGGAGAAGAGCTGGCCCTGAGCCATAACACTGGGCGACCAGTGGCTGAAGGCATCCCTGGAGGGAGCTCATCCGAGCCAATCATTCCCCAGGACACAACTGCTACATAAGATGTGTGTATATATATATATTCAAAAGCCTGACAATTACATTGTAATGACATTGTATTCAAATACATATACTTTAATATGGAGTTGGTCCCCCTTTTGCAGCTATAACAGCTTCCACTCTTCTTGGAAGGTTTTCCACAAGATTTTGGAGTGTTTCTGTATTTGTGCCCATTCATTCTGTAGAGCATTTATGAGGTCAGGCACTGATGTTGGACGAGAAGGCCTGGCTTGCAATCTCTGTTCCAGTTCATCCCAAAGGTGCTTGATGGGGTTGAGGTCAGGGCTCTGTGTGGGCCAGTCAAGTTCTTCCACACCGAACTCATCAAACCATGTCTTTATAGTCCTTGCTTTGTGCACTGGGGCACAGGCATGCTGGAATAGAAAAGGGCCTTCCCCAAACTGTTGCCACAAAGTTGGAAGCATAGCATTGTCCAAAATGTCTTGGTATGCTGAAGCATTAAGTTTGCCCTTCAACTGTCACTGATGGTGTCATCTGATCCTCCCCTGCCACAACAGAACTCCTTGCAGTTGTAAGTACTCAATACGCCAAAGATTTTGCCAAATATAGTAGTTTAATGTATACTGAAACAGAATGCTCTTCATCACAGGATGATGACGAAGACATTGTTGTCTGCTGCCACAGAGAGGGATTCAGAAACGCCTACAGAAGTATACATCTTAATATTACGTATGGTAGCTATTGGAGGCGAATTGGGCGACTGGGAGTGAGAGTTTGGCATCCTCGTGTTGGTGTTTTATACTTGTTTTAAAGGTTTTTACATGTACTTTCTTTTCTTAAATCAATCGTTTGAATGTTATGATTGAGTGCTCCTAGTTTTGCTAATTTAAAATGGATCTTCTCTATCCTGCCGCTTTGTGGATTCTGTTCAATTTATTCCCAGCCTGCGACGTCAACGGGGCTGTCTACCGGGGTCGGACTCAGTACACTAGAGATGTGCTGCTGCAATTGAACTTTGCGAGTTTAGCTCGTGTGACAGATATCACGCTACAGCTACTGGACTGTATTCTGAGAGATTCTCATGAAACCTGTGGGGCAACGAGGGATAAGAAGAGGAAGCGGGGTAAACGAGGAGGCATCAGACTACGCTTGAGGAAACAACGGGCACTACCAGGACATGGTTTTGGAGAGCCGTTTCGTCTGGATCGAAAGGCTGAAGTGACGAGGAAAAAACAAGGTGGTGGGGTATGTTTATATTTTAACAAACGATACTATAGCTCCGTGAATGTCAGAGAACGCATTTGTACGCCAGATGTCGAACTTTTATTGGTATCGTTACGTCCTTTCTTCCTGCCCCGTGAGTTTCCACAACTTTTTATGACAATATGTACATCCACCCGAAGGCAAATGCCGCCTCTGCCTCTATCACTATCTTCGATGTGGTGCAAAAACTGCAGTCGATTTCACCTTATGCACCAAACTTCATACTGGGTGATTTTAACCATGTGTCCCTTAAAAAGACACTTACGGACTTTTACCAGTATGTCTCCTGTCCCACTAGGCGGAATAAGACATTAGATCTTTGTTATGGGACAGTAAAGGACACTTATAAATCACTCCCTCTACCTCCACTGGGCTCTGCGCAGTCTGTGGATCATAACTGTGTGCATTTACTGCCCATATATAAAATGAATTTAAGGAGAGAGAAAGTGCAGACAAAGGATATAAAGGATATAAGGATATAAAGGCCTGGACTGAAGAATCTGTGCTTTGTCTGCAGGAATGTTATGACTGCATAGACTGGGACATGTTTAAACAATCTTGTGGTGATGATTTGGACAAACTTGCTGATGTAACATGCTCATATGTTGCCTTTTGTAGGGACATGATCATTGTAAGCGAGTTAAAATTTGCCCTAATAACAAACCGTGGGTGACCAAATCCGTTAAGTCCAGCATACAGAAAAAGAAAGCTGGTTTTAAACAGGGAATATCCTCTGATCTGTATATAGCTACTAAGGAGCTGAAAATAGAAATCTTAAAAGCAAAACAGAATTATAAATCTGAACTAGAGAACAAGATGGCTGCAAATAACCTTGACTCAGCCTGGTCTAGCATGAAAACTATAACAGGCCTTCAGAATCCAAAGAACAGCAGTCAGGTTACCCTGGATGACTTCAATTCAGATACTGAGTTTGCTAATGCCCTTAATTGTTCTTATAATCATTTTGATACTTTTGATTTTAGTAATGAAATTCAGGAAGTCAGTTACAAACTTGAGGATAGTCAGCACTTTGACATAGACTAAAAGGATGTGGAAAAGGCCTTCCTCTCGGTAAGAGTAAATAAGAGTCCTGGACCAAAAGATAACATCTGTGGTCGTTTACTTAAATCTTGCACACTGAGTCCTGTATTCCACTACATTTTTAATCAGTCTCTACAGGCACACCATGTACCTAAGGTTTGGAAGGATGCTGTGGTAGTCCCTGTTCTTAAATCTAGTTGCCCCAAAACTCTTAATGATTTTAAACCAGTTGCTCTTACATCAATTTTAATGAAAATCCTCAAAACACTGGTAAGGTCAGAAGTCTTAAGGTAAACTGAGCATGCGCTTGATCCCATGCAGTTTGCGTATAGGCCACGTAGAGGAGTAGAGGATGCCGCAGTCACTTTGCTTAATTTACTTGTTGAACACTTGGAAGGAAATGGGTCTCATGCTAGACTTCTATTTGTTGATTTTTTCCTCTGCTTTTAACACAATTCAACCTCAATATTTAACTAGTAGGCTTTTAGAACAATTTGAATTGAGTAACAATCTTGTTGGCTTGATTCTTGACTTTTTAAATAACAGGACACAAAGAGTGAGGGTAAATGGAACTCTGTCTGACCAAGTTTGCTCCTCCACTGGCTCCCCATAAGGATGTGTGCTTTCGCCCCTATTATTTATTCTCTACACAAATACACTACTCACAAAAAGTTAGGGATATTTGGCTTTCAGGATGGAAATTTCAGGATGAACCTAAAATGCACTATAACCTTTACAGGTGAACTTAATTTGACCTTCTCTAAACTTTTGAATGCACATGTCCAACTGTTCAATGTTTCAGTACTTTTTGCACAACTTGCTGTTCTCTAACAAGGAGCTGAACGGCAAAATTCACAACAGGTGTTTGATCCATGAATCAACCAATAAATTTCCTGGTTCAATTAGAATTGGTATTTAAACAGTCCTCTACATCATGCTGTTCACATTTTGACATTATGAGACCAAGACGACACCTAACAATTGATCAACAGTACCGCGCCATTGCGAGGCTTCAAACAGGATGTTCTCAGAAGGAAGTGGCCACTAAGCTTAGAGTGTCACAGAGTGTCATCAGCAGGTTGCAACAGAGATACAGAGAGACTGGAAGAGTCACAGAAAGGCATAGAAGTGGACATCCTTTGGCCACATCCCACACTGATGACCGCTTCATTGTGAACAGTGCCCTGCGGAACCGGATGATGAATGCCACTCAACTCCAGGCACATTTAAGAGAGGTGAGAGGCACCCAAGTGTCACGTCAGACCATTCGAAACCATTTACATCGGCGTGGTCTGCGTGCTAGACAACCTGCAAGGGTACCTGACCACACCACCAGGCACAGGCGTCATCGTCTTGCATGGGCCAGGGAGCATTTACGCTGGACGAGGGACCAGTGGGCCTCAGTGCTGTTCTCTGATGAAAGTCGATTCACGTTGAGCAGAAATAATGGCTGCCAATGATGTTGGAGACGTCAAGGAGAGCGCTATGCATCAGCCACTGTTGTCACCAGACGAGCCTTTGGTGGTGGTTACAGTGTGGGCAGGTGTGTCTAGTCAATACAGAACTGCCCTACATTTTGTGAATGGTACAGTGACAAGCCCATACTACTTGAATAACATCATTAATCCGGTCATTGTGCCCCTGCATGAACAACACAGGCCTAATTTCATCCTCATGGATGACAATGCTCCAGCTCATCGAGGTCACATCATTAGGGAACGGCTGCTGGAGACTGGGATACCTCAAATGGAGTGGCCTGCACTTTCTCCAGACCTGAATCCCATAGAAAACCTATGGGATCAGCTGAGTTGCCGTGTAGAGGCTCGTAACTCTGTACCCCAGAACTTCAATGACCTGAGGGCCGCCCTTCAAGAAGAGTGGGATGCCATGCCTCAGCAGACAATAAGTCGACTTGTGAACAGCATGAGACGTTGTTGTCGAGATGTAATTGATGCTCAAGGGCACATGACAAGTTATTGAGACATTGACATTTTTTGTTGTGATATATCCACCACTGTTGTGGGCTTTTGTTTCAATAAATTGTTTGAGATGAGGAAATCACCATTGCATGCTTCTACTTAAATGCCCTACTTTCATAATATAATATCACTGTAGTGTGAACTTTGTACATTTTCCATAAATTTCACCCGAAAGACAAATATCCCTAACTTTTTGTGAGTAGTGTATGTGTCAGAGTAGGTGGGTAAATAGGACCATTTTAAAGTAGTGCAGATGACACTGTTATTGTTAGTCGGCTTCAGGACAGTGAGACCAGCCATGGCCCGGTCATCGACGACTTTGTCAAGTGGTGTGAGGAGACCTATCTTCAACTTATCGAAGACAACAGACATTCAATTCATTTCTATTTGAATAGTGCTTTTTACAACACAAGTTGCCACAAAGCAGCTTTACATTGTTCCCAGGCCTGAGACCCCCTGAAAGCATGCCTAAGGCAACAGTGGCAAGAAAAAAACTGCCTATCAGGAAGAAACCTTGAGCAGAACCCGGTTCAGAGGGGGAGCACATCTGCTTCACCCCCCCCCCCCCCCCCCCCGTTCTATTGTGCTTGTGTCTGCGCCAGCCTTCACAAGTTTCGCTTCCGTTCCGTGCTCCATCCATTTCAATGCATGCTAGCCTATTGTGCAGTAATCGACTGATACAGTCCCCGCAAATACTTCCTGTCACCGCCTCACAGAAAGTTGAAACTAGCTGCATAAGAACAGTGACGTGATGTTTTCCGGATGAGTTTTAACCAATGGTAGCCTGTTTATGCGAGGTACTGGTACGAAAGCAGTGATTGCTTTTAATGAAACTGCGTTCCGATCGGGGAATATCAGAACCAGTATACGTTAGTAATAATTCATTGCCTGATCTCAAAAGTCTCTGCACTCCGGATTTCCGACATGTGTCCATTACTGACCCATTCGCGATCGACCACGTGTAAGGCCAGGTAAAACGATTTTGTCTTTTATCCGAAAGAGTGGGTGGCTCTGAAAAGAGCCTTTGGGTTGGATTTGTCACCACGTCCCTTCTACTTGGAACTAGTATACTTGGTGACGGCCTTGGTACCCTCGGAAACCGCGTGCTTAGCCAGCTCTCCGGGCAACAGCAGGCGCACGGCAGTCTGGATCTCCCTGGAGGTAATGGTGGAGCGCTTGTTGTAGTGAGCCAAACGAGACGACTCACCGGCGATGCGCTCGAAGATATCGTTGACAAACGAATTCATGATGCCCATTGCCTTGGAGGAGATGCCGGTGTCAGGATGAACTTGTTTCAACACCTTATACACGTAGATTGCATAGCTCTCCTTCCTGGACTTTCTGCGTTTCTTGCCGCCCTTACCGGCCGTCTTGGTGACGGCTTTCTTTGATCCCTTCTTGGGAGCAGACTTGGCTGGTTCAGGCATAATTCTCGTTTCTTCGCAAACACGAATGAATGCTCTCATACCCCATACTTGGTCTATATGTAGAATGTATGCAAATTTTCCCACTATCTTTGGCCAACCAGTTATCGCTGGATCTCATTGGCAGATTCTTCAGAATCGGATGACATTCAAATTCGATTGGCTGACTTCCTTGGGCGGGAATACCACATGGCTAAACGTTAGTCGTCTATCAAAATAAAGAACTTCCTTCATTTGTGTGTGTGTATGTATATATATATATATATATATACACACACATTTTTTTTTACATTACAACTTTACATTAATCATATACAATTAAATACAACAGAAAACACTGCTAATTATAGTTACAATGAAACCATATATGCATGCATATAATTATATATAATGCACATTTTTTACATTTCAACTTTACATTAATCATATACAATCGAATAGAACAGAAAACACTCCTAATGATAGATTTACAATTAAACCATATTCCACGGCAGCGGTCTCTCGTTCTTCATTTTTACAACATTCACAACCCAAAAAAACATTTCCACAGGGTTTCTCATCAAAATCGATCCCTCGATACTATCAACTCGTACAACAGAATATTTCAACATTTACCCAACGGCAATCACATAAAACGCTCCTTGCTTTCATCAATCAGGCAATAGGACATAAAAGCCTTGCGGTGGCTGGTGTGGATCTCAATCTTTGTGGGGAAAAGGCAAGCTCCGGGCAATCCGCTCCCGTTAGACAGCAAGGGGGCAACAAACACGCGCTCAGCTACATCGCTGGTTGAAAAAAATACAACGTAATAATCCAAGGTTGCTGCAGCCCGTTTCGTTACAGCGCAACAATGTTTTCTTAAATGTGTCAGTGAACGTGGAACGTGTAACTCTTTCGTATGGGGAAGTGGGCGGCTCTGAAAAGAGCCTTTAGGCTGGTTTTTAATTCTAGTCTCACTGTAGGATTGACGTTTAGCCTCCGAAGCCGTACAGAGTGCGACCCTGACGTTTCAAAGCGTACACCACATCCATAGCAGTGACAGTCTTCCTCTTGGCATGCTCGGTGTAGGTGACGGCATCGCGAATAACGTTCTCCAAAAACACTTTCAGCACACCGCGCGTCTCCTCGTAAATCAGACCAGAGATACGCTTGACACCACCTCGCCTAGCCAAGCGACGAATTGCGGGCTTGGTAATACCCTGGATATTATCACGAAGAACCTTACGGTGACGCTTGGCGCCTCCCTTCCCCAAACCTTTTCCTCCCTTTCCTCTTCCAGACATCTTCCAAAACCTTCACTATTACAGCCTACAACAGAAGTAATGTTTCGCGGTTAAACTGCACGCTTATATTGACTGAAAGACGACCTCATTGAGGCCCCATACTCAAAGAAAAGGCGGTTCGCGTTAGAGCCCGCCTCCTTCAAGCGGGGATCAAAGAGTCAAAGTACTGCTTTTTCAGTATGTCATACTCGTGCGAATTGTTAGCATAGCAACAATGACTGTAATGGAATATCTGTAATCGAAATATGGTGCTTGTCATGGTCTTACATCATGAATGCAATGCTGTTCATGTTGTCATCCTTTGTTACAACAGTTTCCTGATTCTTTACATTATTCTCGTCATTCACAGTATCAGAGCGCCATCTACTGGCCACCATTGTTAATGAAACAAAGAATACGCACTTGTAAGTTTTTTTCCTGTTCACATGTGAGAAAGAGAGCTATCGTTCACTCGCCTTCTCAGTCTCGTTTGCTTTGAAGATTAGACAATTAATGGTCACGTCTTTCCCTACGAGGGCAATGCCCGTGAGCATAATTTGTTTTTAGTTTATATCGTCGTTGCATTTAAGAAACATGTCAAAGTCTCGTAGTTTTATACAATTTCTGTTGTCATACGTAACGGCGGCTAATGTGGTTCAGATAGCAATACAGTGTAGCCTATGCAAGCAAGATGCATATTCTGTAATAAGTTACACTCAGACAAAGCATGTCAGGCTAAAAAAAAGATTTATTTGTGTTTTGCGGTTTTACAATAAGAGAATAAAGGAAAGAAAGGAACTGAGGATCAAGCTGTTCATCCTTTAGTCTCGTGTTAAGCTTGCTGGCTAGAAAACTGGAAAAGTATGCACGCCAGTGCCAGATTTCAAATGTTTATGTATTAAGAATCCACAACACAGAGTTCTATTATAAACTATTTTCCTATAAACTATATATATATATATATATATATATATATATATATATATATATATATATATTCCTATTAACTATAGTCCACACATGGAAGCCAGCGAGAAGAGTGAGATCCATAAAAATGGAAGAAAGGATATAAACCCCCCTGATCGTCAGCAGATGGCAGCAGACGCTGTCCAAAGTGGCCAACAGCGCAGCGACGATACTGCCGCTAATGTCCACCAGGCGGAGCCAATTAATGACGGAACCACGGGCGAAGCCGAAAAACAAGCTGCTTGCGAAGGAGAACGTGAGGACATGGAATCGGAGAATCAATCTCCTGATGTAAGGGAGGCACCTGATCAAGAGGATGACGACCAGCAACCCTCGTCTAGCGTCTATGCTGATCAGAGTGATTGCGACGAAGAGGAGGAAGAGGCGTCTTTTGAAAGTACATCACAGTCGGAGTACAGCAGCGACTCGCTCTCCCCAGTCGCCGCATCGATTGAACTGAAGAAAGCGGACTCCGCACGGCATGGTACCGAGGGACGATGTACCACCTCGACGGACCCGGGTGCTGCAGCAATCACTTTTGGCCAAGCTCCCAGTAAAGGTAAAAGACGTCTGTCTTATTCGCACGTGGTAAAGGCGAAAAAGAAAGACGGAAAACCTAGCCCATGATGTATTTTTGTTGGTTTGCTTGTTTGTTTTTACGAGATTTCTATATATCTATATTTATGACCGGAGTTATATCGGTTTCCACGTACAATGTACGAGGTGTTCAGTCTCGGGACAACAGAATTAAAAAAATCAATGCTCTATTGCATATGACATGTGACATTTTATGTATGCAAGAAATGAGGTTGATGTCAAATGAAGACGTTGAAAATGTCCAACAAATGTGGTGTAAAGGGGTATCTATCGTATCTGTCGGGGAAGATAGAGCTGATGGAATAGGAATATTCTTTTATTGTCAGGAGGTCATAATCCTGAAAAAACGAGAAGTGATCCCTGGCCGACTCTTAGTAGTTGACTGTATATTCAAAGGGGAAAAGATTAGAATTATCAATGTGTATACTGCAAGCGACCGGTCAAAAAAAGTTAGTTTGTTTAATAAATTGTACGAGTTTCTGCATAAAGGATATACAACTTTGATATGTGGAGACTTTAACACAATTACCGACGAAAAGGACAAAATTTCAGAGAAGTCCTTTAAGTTATCCATAGAAGGAAAAACTCTCAAAAAAATATGTGACGACGGACATCTAAGGGATTCCTTCAGAGTTGTATATCCAGACGGAATTGATTACACGAGGGCTGACGCTTCAACAAAAACAAGAATTGACAGGATCTATGTAAGCGATAATTTAGATGTGCAAAATTATAAAACGTGTTTGATGATCGAATCGGATCATTTAATGGTAACGATACAATGTAGGTTTACGGGACAATTGAGGAAAACGTATTGGAAACTAAATACTCAATGCCTAGACAATTCGGATTTAGTTGCTGAATTAAAGCAAGAAATTAGCAGAATCAAAGACTTGAGAATACTCACGAAAACAGATGCTGAACTATGGGAAATTGCGAAAAATAGGTTAAAGGCTTTTTTTTAAATATAGGTGCAAAATTTTAAATCAAGAAAGGGATCAAAGGTATGATTATTTGATCAAGAAATTTGTAGAGCTAAAAAATAAAAAAGATAGGTCAGAAACGGAAATCACAGAAATGTGTGACGTTAAAAACGAAATTGACTTAATGAACAAAGATTCTATTCGCGGGTTGCAGCTGCAGTCGGGCTTTAATGTGGATATTAAGGAGACACCGACGGCTCTTAACATTATCTTGCAGTTCAAGGAAAGACAGCAAAACAAAAGAATTCAAGCAATTAGAAACTTAGATGGAAGTATTATCGATGACGAAGAAGGATTAAGGCATACTGTGAAGGAACTATGTGAAGGAATGTACAATGAAATAGATGTCGATAAAGACCATATTCAGGCTTTTCTAGGCTCAATTAGAGTAGACCCTTGTAGAAATTACGGTGACTTAGAGCGCCCTATATCGGGAGGAGGAAGTAGAACTGGCAATATCGCAACTCAACCGAAAAAAGTCACCTGGAAAGGATGGCCTCCCTGCAGAGTTTTATTTGGCGTGTAAGCATGAGACTTCTGAGCTTTTAGCAGGGGCTTTCAATGAGGGCATCTCAGGTGGTTCAATGTATGAGTCTTTTTATGAAGGTGTCATGTCTTTATTGTATAAAAAAGGTGATGCACTCGACATTAACAACTGGAGGCATCTCACTTTAATGAATGTAGATTACAAAATCCTGGCAAAGGTCCTGGTAAATAGACTAGATGATGATCTACAGGCAATTATTGAGAAGGAACAGACATGTGCTGTTAAAGGGAGATTAATGTGGGACAATCTCTGCACTCTTCGAGAAATTATTAGCAGCGCGGATCAAGGCGAGGGCTTCTATATCATCGCGTTAGACCAGAAAAAAGCATTTGATTTTGTTTCCAGGAAGTATTTATGGGAAGTTCTAAAAAGGTACGGATTTCCAAAACTGTTTATCGATGCAGTAATGTGTTTATACGCGAAATCTATTGTGCAAGTGAATGTGAACGGCCATCTGACGGATTGCTTTGAAATCCGTCGCGGCGTGAAGCAAGGTTGTCCGCTCAGTGCGGCACTTTATGTGTTGGCCATAAGCCCGCTAATAAAAAGAATAAAGAGCGATGCAAGGCTAAAAGGTGTACAAGTCGCCGGACGGAGATACATCATCTCTGCCTATGCAGATGATATTACGGTTCTCGTAAAAACACCAGAAGAACTTAATATCATTACCGAACATTTTAAATTTTATGAAAAAGTCTCGGGAGCTAAACTTAACCAGGAAAAGTCGGAAGGTGTATGGCTGGGGAATCCTAATAAACGTTTTCCAATCAATGTATCTGTTATGGATGAGATCAGAGTACTGGGTATTTTAATTTGCAATACAAACAGCAGCGAGAAAAATTGGGAGAAAAGGGAACTGGAAATAAAACAAGAAGTGGAGAAATGGTCAGACAAAAACACTACGTATAAATCTCGCATAGACTTGATTAAAATATGTATTCTGTCTAAACTCCTGTTTCTAGCTTCCGTATTCCCACCTGTAGAACCCTGTATCCAGAGGCTCAATAAAATGTGTTGCCGCTTAATTTGGGGCACAACAAGGGAAGTAACGAAACGAGACCTGTTATTCAAATCAAAACAAAATGGAGGATTGGGGGCAATACATATCGGAATCAAATGCAAAATTGCCATGTGTAAAATAGTAGCCAAAGGAATTGATAGACAGATCAATTGGATCGGAGACATCACAAGTTGGAAGCACAGAATAGGCAGGGGTAGACATGCAGTTCCATATTATAAACTGATATATGGTGATTTTCTCCACAAGTACAAAAATCTAAACATCAATTGGAGCACAGATTCCAGTAAAGAAATATATAATTCAATTATTAACGCAGATTATGGTGGATGCGTCGTTTATAAAAACCTGACGCTATCCGAGAGCCAAAATTGTGTTCAGCACTTAATGTGCAAAAACTTGTCAGAAAAGACCAGGGACATCGCATGGCTGATAGCAGTACGAAGACTGCCGGTAAGAGCTGTGGTTAAATGGCCTTGTTTTGTCAAAACAAAGATATGCCCGATGCCTAACTGTGAAGAGGATGAAACCCTGGAACATTTTATACTGCAATGTGACAGGTCAGCCACTGTGTGGGAAATGGTGAAATCTACAAGTTAGTATTAACGAGAGATAAGTTTTTATGGCCTTTTTGATAAGAAACTGAGTGAGAAAGAACATTCTTTGTTTTGGATTGTAGTAAATATTGTTAAAATGAAACTGTGGAAAACTCGTTGCAGAATGACGATTGATGGAATATTTGTTCCAGCTGAATCGGTTTTTAAACAAATAAAGACTGAATTAAATCGCAGACGAACTCTGGACAGTAAGAAAGGAATGCCAATGCCATGGAATATGCTTTTATTGTAAATGTATGGTGATTTAATATATTGTAGCTAGAAAAGTGTCAAATATGAAGTACTTTTAGATTATTAATAGAATGTTGTGTATACGATGCACATGTGCATGATACTACATCTATGATATACGTTTGTATGTTTGATGTGTTATACATTTTTTTTTCTTTTTCTTTTTTCTCTCGCTTTTTGAGTATACTAATGTGCATTTAATGTGTATTGAATATGTCCCTTGAGCAATGTCATCTTTAAGGATGTAATCTCTCTTGCAAAATCTAATAAAAATGTATTTAAAAAAAAAAAAAAAAAGAAAGGGAGGAAAAGGTTTGGGGAAGGGAGGCGCCAAGCGTCACCGTAAGGTTCTTCGTGATAATATCCAGGGTATTACCAAGCCCGCAATTCGTCGCCTGGCTAGGCGAGGTGGTGTCAAGCGTATCTCTGGTCTGATTTACGAGGAGACGCGCGGTGTGCTGAAGGTGTTTTTGGAGAACGTTATTCGCGATGCCGTCACCTACACCGAGCATGCCAAGAGGAAGACTGTCACTGCCATGGATGTGGTGTACGCTTTGAAACGTCAGGGTCGTACTCTGTACGGCTTCGGAGGCTAAACGTTAATCCTGCAGTGAGACCAGAATTAAAAACCAGTCCAAAGGCTCTTTTCAGAGCCGCCCACTTCCCCAACCGAAAGAGAAACGTTCCACGTTCACTGACACATTTAAGAAAACATTGTTGGGCTGTAACGAAACGGGCTGCAGCAACCTTGGATTGTTACGTTGTATTTTCTCTCAGCGATGTAGCTGAGCGCGCGTGTGTGTTGCCCCCCCTTGCCGTCTACAGGAGTGGATTCCCCGGAGCTTGCTTTTTCCCCACAAAGACTGAGATCCACACCAGCCACCGCAAGGCTTTTATGTTCTATTGCCTGACTGATGAAAGTATGGAGAGTTTTATGTCATTGCCGTCGGGTAAATGTTGAAATATCCTGTTGTACAAGTTGATAGTATCGAGGGATCGATTTTGATGAGAAACCTGGTGAAAAAATGTTTTGGGTTGTTGTGAATGTTGTAAAAATGAAGCTGTGGGAAAACTCACCAAAGGACTGATTTTTGTACCAGCTGGTTTGGTTTTTATACAAGTCCAGAATCGTAAACTGTGGACGGTAAGAACGAGAGACCGCTGCCGTGGAATATGGTTTCATTGTAACTCTATAATTAGAAGTGTTTTCTGTTGTATTTGATTGTATATGATTAATGTAAAGTTATAATGTAAAAATGTGCATATATATATATATATATGTATATATATATATATATATATATATATATACATACACACACAAATGAAGGAAGTTCTTTGTTTTGATAGACGACTAACGTTTAGCCATGTGGTATTCCCGCCCAAGGAAGTCAGCCAATCGAATTTGAATGTCATCTGATTCAGCATAATCTGCCAATGAGTTCCTGCGATAACTGGTTCGGCAAAGATCGTGGGCAAATTTGCATACACTCCACATATAGACCACGCATGGGGTGTGAGAGCATTCATTCGTGTCTGCAGAGAAACGATAATTATGCCTGAACCAGCCAAGTCTGCTCCCAAAAAGGGATCGAAGAAAGCCGTCACCAAGACGGCCGGTAAGGGCGGCAAGAAGCGCAGAAAGTCCAGGAAGGAGAGCTATGCAATCTACGTGTACAAGGTGTTGAAACAAGTTCATCCTGATACCGGCATCTCATCAAAGGCAATGGGCATCATGAATTCGTTTGTCAACGATATCTTCGAGCGCATCGCCGGTGAGTCGTCTCGTTTGGCTCACTACAACAAGCGCTCCACCATTACCTCCAGGGAGATCCAGACTGCCGTGCGCCTGCTGTTGCCCGGAGAGCTGGCCAAGCACGCCGTGTCCGAGGGTACCAAGGCCGTCACCAAGTATACTAGTTCCAAGTAGAAGGGACGTGGTGACAAATCCAACCCAAAGGCTCTTTTCAGAGCCACCCACTCTTTCGGATAAGAGACAAAAACCGTTTTACCTGGCTTTACACGTGGTCGACATTCCCAGATCGGAACGCAATTTCATTAAAATCGATCACTGCTTTCGTGCCAGTGCTTCGCATAAACAGGCTACCATTGGTTAAAACTCATCCGGAAAACATCACGTCACTGTTCTTATCCAGTCTGCAGCTAGTTTCAACTTTCTGTGAGGCGGTGACAGGAAGTATTTGCGGGGACTGTATCAGTCGATTACTGCACAATAGGCTAGCATGCATTGAAATGGATGGAGCACGGAAGCGAAACTTGTGAAGGCTGGCGCAGACAAGCACAATAGGACGAGGGGTGAATAATGTGATAGACTTGGTTACATGAAGTCAAGAATCAAGCCGACAAGATTGTTACTCAATTCAAATTGTTCTAAAAGCCTACTAGTTGAATATTGAGGTTGAATTGTGTTAAAAGCAGAGGAAAAATCAACAAATAGAAGTCGAGCATGAAACCCATTTCCTTCCAAGTGTTCAACAAGTAAATTAAGCAAAGTGACTGCGGCATCCTCTACTCCTCTACGTGGCCTATACGCAAACTGCATGGGATCAAGCGCATGCTCAGTTTACCTTAAGACTTCTGACCTTACCAGTGTTTCGAGGATTTTCATTAAAATTGATGTAAGAGCAACTGGTCTAAAATCATGAAGAGTTTTGGGGCAACTAGATTTAGGAACCGGGACTACCACAGCATCCTTCCTAACCTTAGGTACGTGCTGTGCCTGTAGAGACTGATTAAAAATGTAGTGGACTCAGTTCTTTTGCGCAAGATTTAAGTAAACGACCGCAGATGTTATCTTTTGGTCCATGACTCTTATTTACTCTTAGCGAGAGGAAGGCCTTTTCCACATCCTTTTGGTCTATGTCAAAGTGCTGAATATCCTCAAGTTTGTAACTGAGTTCCTGAATTTCATTACTAAAAACAAAAGTATCAAAATGATTGAAATGAATGAAATGAATGAATGAAAGGGCATTAGCAAACTCAGTATCTGAATTGAAGCCATCCAGGGTGACCTGACTGCTGTTCTTTGGATTCTGAAGGCCTGTTATAGTTTTCATGCTAGACCAGGCTGA
This sequence comes from Megalops cyprinoides, assembly GCF_013368585.1. Taxonomy (NCBI): domain Eukaryota; kingdom Metazoa; phylum Chordata; class Actinopteri; order Elopiformes; family Megalopidae; genus Megalops; species Megalops cyprinoides. The sequence goes on along the minus strand of NC_050603.1, from coordinate 23,416,346 downwards.
GTCAAGGTTATTTGCAGCCATCTTGTTCTCTAGTTCAGATTTATAATTCTGTTTTGCTTTTAAGATTTCTATTTTCAGCTCCTTAGTAGCTATATACAGATCAGAGGATATTCCCTGTTTAAAACCAGCTTTCTTTTTCCGTATGCTGGACTTAACGGATTTGGTCACCCACGGTTTGTTATTAGGGTAAATTTTAACTCGCTTACAATGATCATGTCCCTACAAAAGGCAACATATGAGCATGTTACTTCAGCAAGTTTGTCCAATCATCACCACAAGATTGTTTAAACATGTCCCAGTCCGTGCAGTCATAACATTCCTGCAGACAGAGCACAGATTCTTCACTCCAGACCTTTATATCCTTTGTCTGCACTTTCTCTCTCCTTAAATTCATTTTATATATGGGCAGCAAATGCACACAGTTATGATCCACAGACTGCGCAGAGCCCAGTGGAGGTAGTGGGAGTGATTTATAAGTGTCCTTTACTGTCCCATAACAAAGATCTAATGTCTTATTCCGCCTAGTGGCACAGGAGACATACTGGTAAAAGTCCGTAAGTGTCTTTTTAAGGGACACATGGTTAAAATCACCCAGTATGAAGTTTGGTGCATCAGGTGAAATCGACTGCAGTTTTTGCACCACATCGAAGATAGCGATAGAGGCAGAGGCGGCATTTGCCTTCGGGTGGATGTACACTATTGTCATAAAAAGTTGTGGAAACTCACGGGGCAGGAAGAAAGGACGTAACGATACCGATAAAAGTTCGACATCTGGCGTACAAATGCGTTCTCTGACATTCACGGAGCTACAGTATCGTTTGTTAAAATATAAACATACCCCACCACCTTGTTTTTTCCTCGTCACTTCAGCCTTTCGATCCAGACGAAACGGCTCTCCAAAACCATGTCCTGGTCGTGCTCAGTGAGCCATTTCTCAGTGAAAGCCAAGACCCAGCAGTCTTTGAAGTCCTTCTGAAAACGGAAGTACCCCTGGAGTCCGTCCACTTTGTTCCTCAGGGACTGGACGTTCCCCTTGATCACCGGGGGCAGAGGAATCCTGGTGAGCCGTTGTTTCCTCAAGCGTAGTCTGACGCCTCCTCGTTTACCCCGCTTCCTCTTCTTATCCCTCGTTGCCCCACAGGTTTCATGAGAATCTCTCAGAATACAGTCCAGTAGCTGTAGCGTGATATCTGTCACACGAGCTAAACTCGCAAAGTTCAATTGCAGCAGCACATCTCTAGTGTACTGAGTCCGACCCCGGCAGACAGCCCTGTTGACGTCGCAGGCAAGCAATAAATTGAACAGAATCCACGGCAGGATAGAGAAGATCCATTTTAAATTAGCAAAACTAGGAGCACTCAATCATAACGACATTCAAACAATTGATTTAAGAAAAGAAAGTACATGTAAAAACCTTTAAAACAAGTATAAAACACCAACATGAGGACGCCAAACTCTCACTGCCAGTCGCCCAATTCGCCTCCAGTAGCTACCATACATAATATTAAGATGTATACTTCTGTAGGCGTTTCTGAATCCCTCTCTGTGGCAGCAGACAACAATGTCTTCATCATCATCCTGTGATGAAGAGCATTCTGTTTCAATATACATTAAACAACTATATTTGGCAAAATCTCTGGAGTATTGAGTACTTACAACTGCAAGGAGTTCTGTTGTAGCAGGGGAGGATCAACAAGGCAGATGACATCATCAGTGACAGTTGGGAGAAATTAAAAACCCAAAAAGGAATACATATATATATATGTATATATGGACAAAAGTATCTGGCCACACCTGTTTTTCAGGGTTTGGGCTAGGCCCCTTATCTCCAGTGAAGGGCAATCTTAATACTTCCGCATACTAAGACATTTTGGACAATGCTATGCTTCCAACTTTGTGGCAACAGTTTGGGGAAGGCCCTTTTCTATTCCAGCATGACTGTGCCCCAGTGCACAAAGCAAGGACTATAAAGACATGGTTTGATGAATTCGGTGTGGAAGAACTTGACTGGCCCACACAGAGCCCTGACCTCAACCCCATCGAGCACCTTTGGGATGAACTGGAACGGAGATTGCAAGCCAGGTCTTCTCGTTCAACATCAGTGCCTGACCTCATAAATGCTCTACAGAATGAATGGGCACAAATTCCTACAGAAACACTCCAAAATCTTGTGGAAAACCTTCCAAGAAGAGTGGAAGCTGTTATAGCTGCAAAAGGGGGACCAACTCCATGTTAAAGTATATGTATTTGAATACAATGTCATTACAATGTAATGGTCAGGCTTTTGAATATATATATATATATATATATATATATATATATATATATATACACACATATCTTATGTAGCAGTTGTGTCCTGGGGGATGATTGGCTCGGATGAGCTCCCTCCAGGGATGCCTTCAGCCACTGGTCGCCCAGTGTTATGGCTCAGGGCCAGCTCTTCTCCTTCTGTCAGAGGTGGTGGTGGTGGCGCTCCACCCATTTTGCGGCCCTCTGCTTTCTTTCTGTTAGCTGAATAGAACTCAAATGTTAATCTACTAAGTAGGATATTAGGCGAGAGGACATTTATCTGTTTTAAAACAGCATTCTGTTGGGGGTTAAAGCTACTACAAGCTGATCTAGCCACTTAATGATACTTACTTTGGTTTTAATCATATTTGACATATTAAACAAAGTGAGGTACAATCATGAGCCTATAGGCCTAAGCAAAAAATGTCTTACCCGTTTGAACTATGTTTTTATATTTCATTTTCAGCTGTTGCCAAGTGCGCTTTGTGCACATGGGATTGCACCTAAATGACAACAGAATTTTATTCAATAACATTCCACCACTTTTTCACCTGTAATATTAAAAGAAAGTGTGGTTAAATGTTAAATGAATAGACTACTGCATTCAAAATTATGCATTGACTCGGGCAGCAATTCTATCCCGTGCCAATTGTCTCTCCTTTGCCACTGCAGCTGTGCCGCTTTTTTTCTGAAAATGTGCTCAAACTCACCATAAGCACATATCACAGCTCCAACACTGTGGTCTCAGGCCTGGGAACAATGTAAAGCTGCTTTGTGACAACTTGTGTTGTTAAAGGTGCCATGCAAATAAAAAATTAATTGAATTGTATTAATGTTTTTTTTTTTACAATTTTGAATTAAAGATGTTGTGGTAACGTGCGTAAATGTACGTGCGTCCCATTTTGTTACCATTTTCTTAACATTTCAGGCTCAGATAAATTTGTTGCTTTAAGCCCTGTGGACAATTTCCCTTTGAGTACGTACATTCCGACCGGTTGCCTGCAAGGGATGGGATATTCCAATCCACTTCGCCTTAACCATTATGTGCTCTGAGGGGTCAAAAATGACCCGTTAATATTGATAAAAGATTTGTAGCAACTCATCTCTTTGCCTCTCACATACAAAAATCTACATATGCACAGACATAAAAGCACACGTGAGCACACGTATATGCATGGCTTCAGATGGAGTTCCAGTGTTTTACTCTCATTCTCTCTCACTGACACAATACACGCATATACAGAGTGAGAAAGAGACAATGCGTGTGCTTAGGCTGGAACAACAACTTTCGTCGATTCGTAGCGGTGCCTCTTGCCCTACCCCACCGCTGACTACGATATATACACCATTTCAGAGAGAATAAACTTGATATTTCTAGTACAGAGAGTGAGAAAGTGTGTGCTTATGATTGAACAACAACAGCACCCCCCCCCCCCACCTCAGTTTTCTACACCATTTCAAACCAAACATTTCTTGCAGGAGAGAATTGTTTTCTCACATGGAATGGAGTCAGGAGTGGTGTCATAGTGTTATAAAGGTGCTGCAGATGTTATCCACCTGAGGCTACAGCCGGGGCAGGTTTGCCAATTCTGCAGACCCATAGACGAACCGTAAAAAGCACAATGTGTTACAAATGTGAGAAATACATCTGTAAAGCCCATGCTTGCAAACTTACATACATGTGCTAAACAGAGAAATACACAGCCATGTGTTTGGTGCTCATGCTTCCCAAAATGAGAGCTAAATAAAGTCATTATGTTTGCCAAAAAGTTCAAGAATGTTATTGCTGTATTTCCTTTCAAAAAAATTCACTTAAACGTCCATGGTCGTCATGTGCTATCTCTTGCTGAAAGAAAAGTGCAATCCATTTTTATACCTTTGCAGTGACTATATAATAAATAAAGAATGAACATCGATTGTAGCAAAAACAAACAAACAAAAATCAATTGCAGTCTCTCCGCACTGTGAAGTACGAAAAGAGTTATTCATCAAGCTGTTGATGAGTGACATGATGTTCTTCATGCAAAATAGATTTGGGGCTTCAATTTCAATTAAGAAGCTTTATCATGCGGGTTTGGGGAAGGTGGATCATTTTTGACCCAAATGACAAGGGGAGAATACAGAATATTAAGATCGCACAAGTCCACGGATAGGGGGACGGATATCAGGAACTAGAGTAATAGCGACAGTGTGGTGTTGTGGTAAGGAACCAAAAGGTCGCTGAATCGAATCCCACCGGTGCACTCCTTGGGCAAGGTACTTAACCCACAGCTACCTCAGTAAATAGCCAGCTGTATAAACAAAATTGTGTATATGAGCCTCTGCTGGATGACAATAGTGTAATGGCATGCTGCTTCCTGTGCGATTTCTGGTTTTGACCACGGGCAATGTTGAAAAGGCAATCAGAAAAAAAGTTTGTGTTGTATGCATGTTTGAGAACCTGTGGTGGATATCCCCCTGGTCTGGGCCAAATGGACCGAGGGTCTTCCTCCACATTTTGATGCCTTCCAGAAAATAATAAGTCCTCACAGAGTCTGATGTAATCATGGTTGTTTGGTTTATTGCATATGGTGATCAATCACATACAGTAAACCGGGTTGGTCCGCGGAGCAACAGGTGTATATGCGTGTGTATACATTCACAAACACTCCCCAATCACTTCCTCAATCACTTCCCAATCACTTCCCAATCACTTCCCAATCACTTCCCAATCACTTCCCAATCACTTCCCAATCACTTCCCAATCACTTCCCAATCACTTCCCAATCACTTCCTCTTCCCCTCAGCCTACATCCATCCTTTATGCCTTTTCTCGCTCCTCCCATCCCAGACCACAACTTCCAACTCCTCCCAGGCTCCTCCTTCAAGATCATCCCATTTTCCATTTTAATACACCATTATTTAATTTTTAAGCTGTTACATTTACCCTGCCTGGAAAGTCCCATAAACTCCATAGTCATTAATGGTATATTATTTTTAAACATAACACTTCTGAAATTTCCCATTATTCCCACTCCACACCTATATGATTTTTAAACATAATTAAATAATACACAGCATATATGCCTGGAATATTACCATTACTTCCAGGCCCACATTTAAATAATAAAAAAGGTTAAGTAACTCAGTTAGCCAGACCACGGTGCTGCAGACTGTAAGAAGGCACACAGATATCTATGTGCCATAAACTACAAGGTTAAGCCTTAAAACAAAGGGTTAATGTAAGAACTAGGCCCCGTCTGGACACGGCCCAGAAGACGGGCCACAGGAACAAGACAAAGAGGAATTAAACCCCGCAAAGGGGGGCCGTTGGCTCAGCACTACTATGATGGGCAACTATGACAAACTGCAGTAAATCCACATACAGTTCGCAAGCATTTGCCAGTAGATGTCAGCTAGGCCAAAGCAGGCAATCAGCTCTTATTTTCTAGCTGTATAACTCATAAAAGAAATATAAAACTAAAATGGGATGCATATGTTAAAAGGGGCAAAAACAGGCTGACGTGCTGTAGGGGCATGTCAAAGGGAGGAGATACAATAAGCGAAGGTGGCATGACTATGAGTCAGAGGAAAAAGATACAATAAGCGTAGACCGTAAACCAATAGGAGAAGAGCAGGGAGAGAAGATACAATAAGCGTAGACTATGAACCAATAGATGTGAAGGGAGAGAAGATACAATAAGCGTAGACTAGGAGCCAATAGGAGAGGATGGCATGACTATGAAACAACAACATAGCGCACAAAGGTTCTGGGGTGACGTCCAAGGAGGGGCAATGCTGAAGGCAGTGTTCCTTCTCCAAGGTCACCCACTGTCCTGTAATAGCCCCCAAGATTACCCCCCTAGCGGTGTCTTACAATGGCCTACATGCAATGTTTGTAACCTAGGGTAACCCCCAGCATTATTTAGGCATAGAATCACATCATATTACTTTTCAGTAGTAGTGCTTAATGCAAACAATATTTTCCACTATACAAAGTATAATAGAATACATATTATTTAAGGCTAACATATTAGATTGTCTGGTTTCCTTATACACTTCCAGACCTCCACATGTACAGTAAAGATAAAGTAAATAGCTAATGTAATATATCAATAACTTTAGTTAATATGTCAATCGCTGTGGTTAAAATCAAAAGCTAACATCTGTTGGCAATGCTTATGATGTTTGCTGGCAATAACTTATTTCCACCATGTAACAAGCTTAATCGTACCACGTCAAGCTCCGCTTTTCTCTGGGGGGGGGGGTGAAATTGGCAATACTCATAATTTACATATGGGGTATACACTTTATCAAAAATTTTCCACCACAAACCCCCGATAACATACGCGGTCAGGACGAAAGAGAGGCAGACGACGGTAGTGATCAAAATCTCACCCACTGGCAGCGAAGAGGAAACGCTGTTTGATGTGTGCTTTAACCGGCACAAAAGGAGTCCGATTTAAAACTGACGCTGGGTTAAGAAACGGCTGGCATCGTCTCTTCGAGCTGCGCATGGGTCTTGCGCGAATGGATAACACGAAATATCAGAGTGCAGCAAATGTTTTATCCGCTTTAAGTGTGAAAATCTGCACGAAAAGCAGTACGAGGGGTTCTGTCTCCCCGCAAAATGGCTAGGTTTTGGGCATGTCGCACAAAAATATAGCGGAACTCCGTAACACGGAGTGGTGTGATGCGAGCGGAAAGGCTTTCCGTCAGTATTCCGTGCTATTTTCACCTGTACAACAGTTTCAGGGTTGATTTTTTTACTCTTTTGCACGAAGAGAAAACACAAGCGGACAGAGGTGACGGCAGCACCGAATTGTTGCCCGAGGGGTTGAGTCTACACGGTTCTCATGTGACGTTTAACATCAACCTCCTGTTTAGCGAACAGCTCTGAATCAGACTGTGCTACAGACTGCGCGTGTATTAGAGAAGAGAACCGAGTGAAGAAGAAATGGCTGAAGTCGCACCAGCTCCCGCCGCCCCCGCGCCGGCCAAGGCCCCCAGAAAGAAAGCAGCAAGCAAGCCCAAGAAATCGGGCCCCAGTGTTGGAGAACTGATCGTCAAGGCCGTGTCCGCTTCCAAGGAGAGGAGCGGAGTGTCCCTCGCCGCCCTGAAGAAAGCTCTGGCGGCCGGCGGCTACGATGTGGAGAAGAACAACTCCCGCATCAAGCTGGCACTCAAGAGCCTGGTGAAGAAGGAGACCCTGTTGCAGACCAAAGGAACCGGCGCTTCTGGTTCTTTCAAGCTCAACAAAAAGCAAGCCGAGGCTGCGAAAAAGAAACCCGCTAAGAAAGCGGCTCCTAAGGCGAAAAAGCCGGCCGCCAAGAAACCCGCTGCCGCCAAGAAGCCTAAGAAGGCAGCGGTGAAGAAGCCCGCCGCCGCCGCCAAGAAGTCACCGAAGAAGGCGAAAAAGCCCGCTGCACCCAAGAAGGCGACCAAGAGCCCCAAGAAAGCTAAGAAGCCAGTAGCAGCCAAGAAGGCGACCAAGAGTCCCAAGAAAGCCAAGGCCGCCAAGCCCAAGGTGGCCAAACCCAAGACCACCAAAGCCAAGAAGGCGGCTCCCAAGAAGAAGTGAACACCTGAAAGTTCATTTCTCGCACAGCAAAGGCTCTTTTAAGGGCCACCCAAAAGCTTCATGAAAGCGCAAACACGTTCTGCTTAGCTCTCTTGCTTGTATGCCTGCAGTTGCGAGTGTGCTGTATAGCCAGCTCTATTTCTGTGAGTACGCGTGCAGCTCCCTGAAAGAGCTCTTATTCAGATCTTCGTGCGCCTCTCCCTTCGTGCTAACTTGCCACTGCGCTCACGCTTTACTTAGCACCTCAGTAACAGCAAATAGTGAATCAATGCTGGATTGCCCCTGCATGTCATTTAGAAACAGTACGGATCCCACTAGTGAGAAACAGGTTTATCACTGTACACCACAAGTAATGCACAGACACGGGGAAAGAAACAGTGCAGAGGGGCAACACAGACTACTTAAAAAGTAAATAACGCATATTCAATAATTGTATCTGTATACATGTCGACTACACGTTTACAAGTGATGAATGGCTAAGTGTGGAGGCTGTTGTATCGATACATTTCAGTGACATGTTGAATTCTCCACCGGTAATATTGTAAAAGTTGAGCGCCCGCGCAAAAGGCCTGTTCCGATGTGATTGGATGGAATGCCATCGAAGCCTTATCCAATGAATGCGTTTCTTGTAACTATAAACTAGGCTCACGAGGGTTAGTTGTATCATTTCTTTTGACGGTTGTCGAGTAAGAGCAGCAAACATGAGCGGAAGGGGTAAAACCGGTGGCAAAGCCAGGGCTAAGGCCAAGACTCGTTCGTCCAGGGCTGGACTCCAGTTCCCGGTGGGTCGCGTTCACAGATTGCTGCGCAAAGGAAACTATGCCGAGCGCGTCGGCGCAGGTGCCCCGGTCTACTTGGCCGCCGTGCTCGAGTACCTTACGGCTGAAATCCTTGAGCTGGCTGGCAATGCTGCTCGGGACAACAAGAAGACCCGTATCATTCCCCGTCACCTGCAGCTTGCGGTGCGTAACGATGAGGAACTGAACAAGCTTCTGGGCGGTGTCACTATCGCTCAGGGCGGAGTTCTGCCTAACATCCAGGCTGTGCTGCTTCCCAAGAAGACCGAGAAAGCTGCCAAGGCCAAGTAATTGTCGCAGTGACCACCTCTGGCCCCAGGCCCAAAGGCTCTTTTAAGAGCCACCCACTGGTGTCTTTAAAATGCGCAGAACAATTGACTTGATTGACAACTTGAGTGTACCTGCGGTCAACGTTAAACCAGTTGCCACATATTTATCAACAATATATTTCAGCGGCATCGCGCACTTTTCAACGACTCCCCAACAGCTGCAAAATAAATGAGGTGGATGAAGGCTTCATTAAGTCATCATCCGAGTTGTTGTTTAGTGACCTCTCTTGCCCATGATTAGGCGGAAGTGTAGCGTCATTGTGATCAAGTAACTGCAATGATTCGTTAGCTTGTGAAAGCGCATTTGGCACTGGTGAAAGAACGTTACAGGGAGGAGAGCAGTAAAATGGGATTTTATTTTAAAGGGCGTTGTATTTGAGGAAGGCTTGCGAGAAGGTTGGGAAAGAAGGCGGGAGTAGAGAGGAAGATGTTTGAATTTTAGGCGGCAGAGACGATGACCCAATGGCCACAGACAACGAAGTGAGGTGCAGACCAATGAGAGCTCCGTATGAGCTCATCCAATCAGCCTTTGACTGTTACGCGATATAACGATGTGCTGAGCGTATTACTGCTACTTTTCTGTCAACAGACGAGTGTGCTGTCGAGATGGCTAGAACCAAGCAGACTGCCCGCAAATCTACTGGTGGCAAGGCCCCCAGGAAGCAGCTGGCCACCAAGGCTGCGCGTAAGAGCGCGCCTGCTACAGGCGGTGTGAAGAAACCTCACCGCTACAGGCCTGGCACAGTGGCTCTGCGAGAAATCCGCCGTTACCAGAAGTCCACCGAGCTTCTGATTCGCAAACTGCCTTTCCAGCGGCTGGTGAGAGAAATTGCCCAGGACTTCAAGACCGATCTGCGTTTCCAGAGCTCTGCCGTCATGGCTCTGCAGGAGGCCAGCGAGGCCTATCTGGTTGGCCTGTTTGAGGACACCAACCTCTGCGCCATCCACGCCAAGAGAGTGACCATCATGCCCAAGGACATTCAGCTGGCCCGCCGCATCCGAGGGGAGCGCGCTTGAAGTGCGCCAGTACACGGTCTAAACCGGATATCCAACGGCTCTTTTAAGAGCCACTTCAGTGTGTCTCAGAAGCGCAGATCTCTGTTGTCGTATTCCATGTTTTCATGTGGATTAAGGTGACGTGTAATTGTGTCCTTGGCTTGTGCTTGAAGCGCTACGGCCCCCTCGCCTACATTCCCCAAATAGCATAATATTTCCACCTAGCATGTAGACGTGCTGTGAAGTCACGTAAGAATCCCAGTGTTCTCTCGCATGTGATCACGCTGTGATCAAAAACATTGCACGGCTCTCCAGTGACATCTAGTGGAAGTCACATTTTAAAAAAAAAGAAAAAAAGGCTTTGGCGTGAGCATGTCGTGCTGTGTTTTTGCGACGTAACATGACAACAGCTGACGCTGAATTGAGTCCTTGGTTTTGAGAAATACCCAAAGACTGGATACCGCTACCTTTTACCGTCACTAATCTATATCAACACATCTGCTCACTGCGCTTCAGAGCAGGCTGGCCATCGCTGTCGTTGCGCAGGCTCAGTCAAAGGTTTATTTTATTTTTCCACTTGGAGACTGTCATCTGCCTGCCTGACAGCATTTCTGGATTACAGTACTCAGCACTCAGCTTTTGGAAGGGTACTTTGCAAAAGCAGTTTGTGTTTGAACAAGATTGCGCATGCTGCTGTGTCTCATCTAGTTTATTATCAAGAGGTTGGTCGTTTGTCGCCAAATGTCAATCTAGAGCAAATTCACTCACTTTACGCTGGACCTTGATGGTGTCTCCCTCTCCTCGAGTACAGCTATCAAAGACCTTGATGTCATTATTGATCCTTAGCTCTCTTTGAAACTCACATAACTAACACCTCTAATACAGCCTTCTCCCATTTCAGAAATATAGCCAAAATCAGGAAAATTGTATCAATCAATGATGCTGAAAAATTAATCCACGCCTTTGTAACATCCAGATTAGACTGTTGTAATGCCCTCTTATCAGAATGTGCAAATATCTCACTAAAACCCCTTCAGCTGGTACAAAATGCAGCTGCTCGAATCTTAAGTAGAACTAAACCCTTTGAGCACATTACCCCAATACTAGCTTCTCTCCATTGGTTATCCATTAAATACCGGATCAATTTTAAAATACTTTTACTGACATTTAAGGCTTTAAATGGGCTTGCCCCTCCGTATCTTAAGGACCTTCTTCATCCGTACCTTCCACAAAGAGCCCTTTGTTCCCAAAATGCCGGGCTTCTCATCATTCCAAGAGTGGGCAAAACTACTATAGCCGGGGTTTTTTCCTTGTTGCACACTGGTACCTTTTTCCCTGCCCCTCCTCTCCTGCCCCTCTGCTGTACATTCATGTCGTTCTTACTGTCCACTAATCATTGTTCTCTATTTGTTTCCTGTCCCTGCTCCGGGCTCCTGCCTGGAGCTGTAGTCCAAGCATCACACCCCGATCTCCAGTCCTGCTACTTCGCTGCCCTGTTGTAAAAAGCGCTATACAAATAAAATTGAATTGAATTGAATTGAATTGAATTGAATTGAATTGAATTGAATTGAGTATCTTTGGGTATTGAAATTTGCTTAAGAGATGAATTTTGATTTTTTTGCAGGAAATATAATATGAGCTCCTGATGAAAAACTGTGTTCACTATGACATCACATTTTACCTTCCATGGGTTTTTGCTTGTCTTGTACTGTACCTTGATTGAAATACCCTCAAGCCTTGTTAAGCAATCAGCTGCCGACGAAAAAGCAAAAGGCAGCTATCAGCAGGAAACTAAATGTATATATAAGATTATAAGATTATAAGATAATTACAAGATTATTATTATTATTTTTTTGTTTTTATTTGTAGTATCAATGTATATTTTTCTTCAGGACTTTGGGTTTACCAGTGTATTCAAACCTTCCCATAATCAAGCTCTTTCAGTTTGAACATGAGACTGTTGATTCCAGGGCTTTCTGATCAAGCATTGGATAATGGCGTAATTGATTCATTTCTTTGCCACACCTCTTGGGTCATATGACAGAGGTAAGGATCAGCATAGATAACAGAGCAAGGGTGGGGCTAACGAAGTCTTTATTTTCATGCCATTCTTCCCTTTTATAAAAGCCTGTGTTACACAATAGTTATTGAATATTCATCATATTAGGGAGTGTTTCACAAAGTGGGATGAGTGAAGGCACAGAGGAGGATGATTATTCTCTTGGGTGCTTGGGACTTCCCGGGTCCTTTGTGGTGTTTTGTCCTCATGACAAGAGAGCTGTTTCAGGTGTATGTTCCATAATTGTTGCTTTTACCTGTTTGTTATTATTATTAATTATTTCACATACAACATCACAAATAAATGTGGTGTCCCAGTCTTTTATTTCCTTGAATTCAGTGTCCTTCATATTCAGGTGGCACTCCCCTTTGATTCTGAATAACCCAAGCACTGTTACAGTCGGCGGTGGTCCATCCCCTTTCACAGAAACTCCAGTGGACATAGTCTTAATAGTCTGAAAAGATCTGCACTCTGAAAGTGTGTTCAGGGACAGGATCGATCCACTCATCTACTCAGAAGAAGTGCTGTTGGGACAGTATAGGTTCCTCAGACAAAGTATTGTCTACTTTTGCAATTTTCTGGAGCCATTTCTAGTAAATGACACCTGCCACAGTTCATCACAAAGCATACCCCAAACCCTCTGCATTGGGCTATGTTTTCTGCAAAGGTGGCGCTTTCTTACACAGTTGGGAATACTGAACTCCACCATATGCTGGGCAGTGCAGAACCAGCACCTTGCTTTGAAAAGATTTTTAAATGTCTAGATGTTACTTTAGACCTCTGTACTGCAAGTGAACCATGTGTGGTGGAAAATTTTTGAAAAAGTGTATACCCCATATGTAAATTTTGAGTATTGCCACTGTCATCCCCCCCCCCCCCCAGAGAAAAGCGGAGCTTGACATGGTACGATTAAGCTTGTTACATGATGGAAATAAGTTATTGCCAGCAAACATCATAAGCATTGCCAACAGATGTTAGCTTTTGATTTTAACCACAGTTATTGACATATTAACTGAAGTTATCGATATATTACATTAGTTATTTATTTTATCTTTACTGTACATGTGGAGGTCTGGAATTGTATAAGGAAACCAGACAATCTAATATGGTAGCCTTAAATAATATGTATTCTAATTGCTTAATAATATGTATGCATTAAGCACTACTACTGAAAATTAATATGATGTGAATCTATGCCTAAATAATGCTGGGGGTTACCCTAGGTCATAAACATTGCATGTAGGCCATTGTAAGACACCGCTAGGGGGGTAATCTTGGGGGCTATTACAGGACTTGGTTTATGGTCTACGCTTATTGTATCTTTTTTTATCTGGTTTCATAGTCATGCTACTTTCTCCTATTGTTTTACAGTCACACTTATTGTGTCTTCTTCCTCTGACTCATAGTCATGCCACCTTCGCTTATTGTATCTTCTCCCCCTGACATGCCCCTACAGCATGTCAGCATGTTTTTGCCTCCTTTTAACATATGCATCCCATTTTAGTTTTATATTTTCTTTTAGGAGTCATACAGCTAGAAAATAAGAGCTGATTGCCTGCTTTGGCCTAGCTGACATCTACTGGCAAATGCTTGCGAACTGTATGTGGATTTACTGCAATTTGTCATAGTTGGCCATCATAGTAGTGCTGAGCCAACGGCCCCCCTTCGCGGGGTTTAATTCTTCTTTGTCTTGCTCTCGTGTCCCATCTCCTAGGCCGTGTCCAGACAGGGCCTAGTTCTTACATTAACCCTTTGCTTTAAGGCCTAACCTTGTAGCTTATGGCACATAGATATCTGTGTGCCTTCTTACAGTCTGCAGCACTGCAGTCTGGCTAACTGAGTTACTTAACCTTTTTTATTATTTAAATGTGGGCCTGGAAATAATGGTAATATTCCAGGCATATATGCTGTGTATTATTTAATTATGTTTAAAAATCATATAGGTGTGGATTGGAAATAATGGGAAATTTCAGAAGTGTTATGTTTAAAAATAATATACAATTAATGGCCATGGAGTTTATGGGACTTTCCAGGCGGGGTAAATGTAACAGCTTAAAAATTAAATAATGGTGTATTAAATGGAAAATGGGATGATCTTGAAGGAGGAGCCTGGGAGGAGCTGGAAATTGTGGTCTGGGATAGGAGGAGTGAGAAAAGGCATAAAGGATGGATGTAGGCTGAGGGGAAGGCGGAGTGATTGGGGAGTGTTTGTGAATGTATACACACCGCATATACACCTGTTGCTCCGCGGACCAACCCGGTTTACTGTATGTGATTGATCACCATATGCAATAAACCAAACAACCATCAGACTCTGTGAGAACTTATTATTTTCCGGAAGGCATCAAAATGTGGAGGAAGACCCTCGGTCCATTTGGCCCAGACCAGGGGGATATCCACCATCCATTTTTTTTCAGGCAGGATCACGATCCGCGATCTTATCACGATTCTTTTCATGTTGGTTTTTAAGACTGAACTGTACAAACAAACTAATTTCCCAACCATAAATCGGCTGTTGTAGCATAAACTGGACGTTTTGAATTTTGTGTTGAATCGTGTAGCGGGATTTGGTGTACAGCCGTGGAATAGCCGTGTTGGAAGAATATTTGCAGCTGGGTATCTCGTACCCCGGATCCACTGTTTTTAGCAGTCTTTTGAACCCTCATTTTCCACGGTTTTTTTATGGGAATCATATCCTTGGCCAGGTAAAATGACGCTGCATCAGTTACCTCTTTCCAGCGCTTACTTGTCCTGTCATACGGAGTGCCTTTCTCAGATGCCTTCGTTATTAAGGTGTGTTTTAACCGAACGCGACGCGAATGCATGAAAAGTCAGTGGCAGGAGGCAAATGGGCGGGGTTAATCGCGGTTTATTGGTGTGCCGAAACGGATTTGGCTGACAAAACAACTTTGGATGCGTGTATGAGCCATAGAACTGCAACTGATAGAATGTGCACAATAGCACGATACTAACGATCTCTCTGTAAAGGCAGATCGTAGAGACATTTTAATCGTTCACGATCTAATATCGTCATTTTGCACACCCAAGGTCACAGTAAAAATGGAAAGAGTCTGACATTTATTTTGTTTTTTCTGTCTTTACATTTCAAAAATGTGCAGTTTCATAAGGGTGCATAGACTTTTTATATCCACGGTATGTGTAAAACTCACAAAGCTGTCTTGAATATAAAAACTGGCAAGGCGTATCATGCAAACCTGATGCTTATGCAATTTCTGACCTAACCAAATGGTACTAAGTTAGCCCATTCTCTCCCGAACGAAAGGAAGTATAACATGAAAACTAATTCTGAGTGAAAACATATGTAGTTATGGAGACTGTTGCGTCCCAGGAGTTCTTATGGAGCTGGACATCAAACTAACTAATCATAGTATAGCATATTGTTAATATCAATTTTCATAATAATTATCAATGGCATGCATTTTGTTGCCAATATCACACATATACACACATATTTGTAAAAAAAGAAAACTAACATGAGGAGCTGTGGTGTTACAGCTTCTAAGTAATATTAAGTAGAATCACAAACTTGCATACTATTACAATTAACACAATTACATAATTGCTTAATGAGTGTCGCAGGGTTTTTGGTTTAATTCGGTAGTAGTGCAGTGTTTGTGCTACTGCTTGCTACAGTGGAGAACTTGTAGTCAAAGAAAGATGTAACTAAACAGTTAAAGAGAAGATATGGTTTAAAATGTAATCTCAAAATGTACACTCATTATGAAATCACAGTAAACCCCACACAAGTAAAAAGTAAATTGGGAACTATTCTCATTAAAGTTTAATCTAGTTTGGTAGTTAAAGTAGGTACAATGGCTTTATGTTTCTAAATAGGAAATTGGAGTTTCATATTTTGGTATGTCAAAAGGAGGAATGGTAAAAACATTTTCATTTTCAGTTCACAACACCCCAGGCCCTGGTACATGCATTTATGTTTGGTGTTAGCAGGAAAATTGCATACAGAGGAAAAAAAAAAAAAAAACTCCTTCGCGGGGAGTTGCTGATGTTCTGATGTATAAATGTCACTCTTTGCAGTTGGCAATAACACTGGCTAAGAATATGACTCCAGATGTGAAACAAAAAATATGGTCATAGAGAATGAAATTAATTTGGATTTAATGAAGGAGGTCTTTTTCTCAACTATAGCTCTTGTCAGTGGCCTCTGGAAGTGATGTGGATGTTTTCATATCTGCCAAGAAGTGTAAATAAAAGATATGTTGTTAATGGAACTGAAGAAAAGAAAGTGGTATTTGGTGTCTGTTTACATCCGCACAGATATAATGTAGAGGACAGCTGATTGTTTTGAGGAGAGACAGAAGCTCGGCAAGCACTGTTCTCTCTGAAATGTGTGGCTCCAGTCATATTTTAGCCAGACATTGCAGCCGCATGCAGGCGGGGGGAAATCCGCACTAATTTAATCAGCAATGGAATTTTTCTATCATATGTATTTTGGATGGAAATTGGAAATCATTCCTTACTGGACAGCGTGCCTAACATTACCTAGCCCATACTTTTTATACTCTGTAATTTGTTCTGTGTACAAATGCTGGTGGCAAATCGCTGTGTACAAATGGCTGGTGTAGAGCTTTTTAATAAGAGTCTGGATTAGTAGTCAAATTCACCAATTAATACTTGAGATGGATTGCAGACCAACAAACACAATGGGCCACTACGTCTCCGGGACAAGTTTTGAGAAGAACTGTTTCAGATGGAATCCAGAAATACCTACCTGTTCATGCTACAGGGGTCCAGGCTTTGTGTTATTCAACATTATTATACTTGAAATGCAGATCCAGTCCAGAAGTTCCAGTCTATTATCCTTCATGTAAACCATTACTTCCTCAAGTTTCATAAGTAAGATATATTCCGGGTTATTATTTAATAGTCCCATTCCATTATACATAAGTCATTTGTTTAGTTGACATCCTTATCCATGGCCGCTTGCTTGTCATTTACTTATTATATTGAGAAAGTATGCATCTTGATATTTACAGGTGAAAGTACATTTAGGTGTCTTATTAAAGGGTGTAAAGGTTGGATTTCACCAAGAATTTCAATCTGCAACCTTGCCATCAATTCTTTTTTAACCTGATCTAACCTAACACAGCTGATTCAAATGATCAGTTTGTTACTAAGCAGCTTCAGGAGTTCATAACGAGTTGATCATTTGAATCAGCTGTGTTGGCGCAGGGAGAGATCTAAAACATGCAGGGCAGGGGATCCTCCAGGAGAGGGTTGAGAAACACTGCTGTAGATCATATTCCTAGCATTGCTAGTAGGGGTGCATTGCACCCCCAGTTGTCTCCTTATATCCCTGTATCTACATAGTATTTATGACTTTTTCTGCCCCACATTGGATTGCAATTGCACCCCTCTGTATTTTCTCCTGGTACCGGGCGTGTTTGCCACTATACTTTGATTGTCCAGGAATTATAGGGAAAGTGAATGAACAAGAAGAACCTGAAAGAGTAGCGAGATGCCTTTAGCAATATTTTATTTCTGTTTGGAGACTGTTCTCTGCTTAGTCACTTTGAGAGCCTTCCTGAATTAAAGTACTCACTACTCAAGGTTTTGAAAAGGTACTTAGAATTCAAACCGCCTTTCCTAACATATTATTAGTTAGAATTTATCACAGATAAATCTTCATTCAAATGAAGTATTCAAGTCTTTTTTCCTACCATCTGTGTGTGTGTGTGTGTGTGCGCGCTGACAAGTGCACTATTGTGTAGGCTATTGACACCTCGCAGTGAGCAAGGCACCCGTCTAACGACATGCCACGCATTAGACAGGCTTTTGTGATCCTATGAAACCTGTTTTGCACAGTAAATTGCATGTAAATTCACAGTAACTTTTACTCTATGAACCCTGCTTACCACAGCAAATTCTAGCACGACATCTACATGGCTGTTTCGGTCTTTTGGAGATTTTTTTGTGGCTTTTCGCCAGGATAGTGATTCTGAACTATGGTTCTGATCATTCAGCTTTTCAAAGCGTGGAAGGAAGTTGTCTGATCTGATCTTAGAGGTGTCGGCGCGGTAGCTATGGCTGTTTGTGCAAAATCACTATCAACAACAATCCAAGAGCTGTAACCAGTTTTCTGCATTCCTTTGCCTAACGTACTTCAGAGTCTTAATCATAATGTTCCATTGACCGTGTATCGCGGTGAACTGTTTTGTGGGTGCTGTTAGGGGGCCAAGCAAGAGAAGGCACTATACGGGCCTCACTTAGCTTCTTAGCTAGCCAGCAAGCTAAACACGAGACTAAAGGATGAACAGCTTGATCCTCAGTTCCTTTCTTTCCTTTATTCTCTTATTGTAAAACCGCAAAACACAAATAAATCTTTTTTTAGCCTGACATGCTTTGTCTGAGTGTAACTTATTACAGAATATGCATCTTGCTTACATAGGCTCCACTGTATTGATATCTGAACCACATTAGCCACCGTTACGTATGACAACAGAAATTGTATAAAACTAAGAGACTTTGACATGTTTCTTAAATGCAACGACGATATAAACTAAAAACAAATTATACTCACGGGCATTGCCCTCGTAGGGAAAGACGTGACCATTAATTGTCTTATCTTCGAAGCAAACGAGAATGAAAAGGCGAGTGAACGATAGTTCTCTTTCTCACATGTGAACAGCAAAAAACTTAAAACTGCGTATTCTTTGTTTCATTAACAATGGCGGCCAGTAGATGGCGCTCTGATACGGTGAATGACGAGAATAATGTAAAGAATCAGGAAACTGTTGTAACAAAGGATGGCAACATGAACAGCATTGCATTCATGATGTAAGACCTTGACAGGCACCAAATTTCGATTACAGATATTCCATTACAGTCATTGTTGCTATGCTAACAATTCGCACGAGTATGACATACTGAAAAAGCATCGTTGACTCTTTGATCTCTGCTTGAAGGAGGCGGGCTCTAACGCGAACCGCCTTTTCTTTGAGTATGGGGCCTCAATGAGGTCGTCTTTCAGTGAATATAAGCGTGCACTTCAACAGTGTGACATTGTTTCTGTTGTAGGCTGTAGTAGTGAAGGTGTTGGAAAATGTCCGGGGGAGGAAAAGGTTTGGGGAAGGGAGGCGCCAAGCGTCACCGTAAGGTTCTTCGTGATAATATCCAGGGTATTACCAAGCCCGCAATTCGTCGCCTTGCTCGGCGAGGTGGTGTCAAGCGTATCTCTGGTCTGATTTACGAGGAGACGCGCGGTGTGCTGAAGGTGTTTTTGGAGAACGTTATTCGCGATGCCGTCACCTACACCGAGCATGCCAAGAGGAAGACTGTCACTGCCATGGATGTGGTGTACGCTTTGAAACGTCAGGGTCGTACTCTGTACGGCTTCGGAGGCTAAACGTCAATCCTGCAGTGAGATCTGAACTAAAAACCAGTCCAAAGGCTCTTTTCAGAGCCGCCCACTTCCCCATACGAAAGAGTTAGACGTTCCTTGTTCACTGACACATTTAAGAAAACACTGTTGCGCTTTACCGAAACGGGCTGCAGCAACCTTGGATTGTTACGTTGTATTTTCTCAAGCAGCGATGTAGCTGAGCGCGTGTTTGTTGCCCCCTTGCCCTCTAACGGGAGCGGGTTGCCCGGAGCTTGCCTTTTCCCCATAAAGATTGAGAAGTTGATGGTATTGAGGGATCGATTTTGATGAGAAACTCGGTGAAAAAGAATATGCTTTATTTTGGGTTGTTGGGAATGTTGTAAAAATTAAGCTGTGGGAAATCTCGCCAAAGGACAACTGATATTTTTGTACCAGCTGGTTTGGTTTTTAGACAAGCCCAGACTTAACTGAATCGTAAACGAACTGTGGACAGTAAGAGCGATAAGACCACTGCCATGAAACATGCTTTCATTGTAACTGTATACAATATTACTGTATACTATTTGTGGCGGATATCATAGTTTGGCGTGTGTATGAGATGTTTATAGATGAATCATACGTCAATATACACGACAATGTATGGTATGCAGATTTTTGATTGTTGGTTTTCCATATGCGTCTTGAAAGTATTTTTTGACTAATATCACCTACGTAAATTGTCTTGCAAAAAAATAAAGATTAATAAACACTACAAGAGAAAGTGGGAGTCGCGCGGTAGAAGTCCTTTGTTTCGATAGATGTGCAACTTGTGGTATTCCAGCCCAAGGAAATCGGCCAATCGAATTTGAATGTCATCCGATTCAGAAGAATCTGCCAATGAGATCCTGCTATAACTGGTTGGCCAAAGATCGTGGGTAAAATTTGCATACACTCTATATGTAGGCCAAGAATGGGGCGTGAGAGCATTCATTCGTGTTTGCGAAGAAACGAGCATTATGCCTGAACCAGCCAAGTCTGCTCCCAAGAAGGGATCGAAGAAAGCCGTCACCAAGACGGCCGGTAAGGGCGGCAAGAAGCGCAGAAAGTCCAGGAAGGAGAGCTACGCAATCTACGTGTACAAGGTGTTGAAACAAGTTCATCCCGACACCGGCATTTCCTCAAAGGCAATGGGCATCATGAATTCGTTTGTCAACGATATCTTTGAGCGCATCGCCGGTGAGTCGTCTCGTTTGGCTCACTACAACAAGCGCTCCACCATTACATCCAGGGAGATCCAGACTGCCGTGCGCCTACTGTTGCCTGGAGAGCTGGCCAAACACGCCGTGTCCGAGGGAACCAAGGCTGTCACCAAGTACACCAGCTCCAAGTAAAGTCGCTTGTCACCTACTGTAACCCCAAAGGCTCTTTTCAGAGCCGCTCACTCTCTCTAAAACGCAAAAGTCCCGTTTTATTTCGCCGTAGCAGTTCTCGTACCTTGAAAGATTTAAAGCAACGGGGTTAACCCCAATGATTGTGCTCAGGGATTAAATCAAAACTACGTTCGGTAAAGGACACCATAGGGGTATAACAACCCACGGCGATGGGGATGAATATCAGGAGCTAGAGGCACGTAATTGCAGCAGCGTGGAAAGTACTCGTCGCCAAATGATCGCTGTTTCGATTCACTGCAGGGGCACTGCAGTTGTACCATGGGACAAGGGTTTTAACCCATGCACAATTGCCTCAGTAAATCTCTGGCTGTATAAACAGATTAATCTGTTTGTCGCTCTGGGTAAGAGCGTCTGCTAAATGACGACGATCTTGCACGACCTAATTTCAACCACGATCAACGTTCCCATGAGAAATGACGTCTCGTATCGAACAATACTTTGTGTTATATGCCAAAAATAAAATCTCACCCAAGTGCAGCGATTAGGCAACTCTGTTTGACGTATTCTTTAACTGGCATCAAATGAGCGAAATTTTAAACGCACGCTCGGGTAAGAAATTACTGGCATTATCTTTTTGAGCAGCACACGGGCCTTGCGTGAACGCATAACATGCGATGTCAAAGTGCAGCAAATGTTTTAGCTGATTTAAGTGGGAAACGCTGCAGGAAAGCAATGTGAGAAGCTCCGTCTCCCCACAAAGCGGCTAGGTGTGGGGCAAGTCGGGAGAAATATAGCAGCGTGTGGTGCGAGCGGGAAGGCTTTCCACCAGTATTCCGTGCTTTTTTCGCATGTAAACACTTGCAGTGTTGCTTGTTTGACTGATGTACAAGGAGAACACACAAGCGGACTCTAGAGCGCTGAAACGCTGCAGGAGTAATTGAATAATACAGTCTTTTATCATTAAACAACAACAAAAAAAAATACTGTAAGCTCGCTGTAGAGGCTGTTGAACGGATGCACTTTTAACGACACATTGAGTTCTCGCCGCGCGAAAGACTTGTTCTGATTTGATTGGATGAAATCACGTCGAAGCCTTAACCAATGAAAGCGTTGCATGTGGCTATAAGCTCGGCTCGCGAGTTGTAGAGGCGTCGTTTGAAAGTTGTTGGAAGAGCGCAGAAAGTCCAAACATGAGCGGAAGAGGCAAAACCGGCGGCAAAGCCAGGGCTAAAGCTAAGACTCGTTCGTCCAGGGCTGGACCTGTAGTGGGCCCTTATAGAGCCTGTTACAGGCTGTATGGAGATGCAAGACAGATCCAATTTGGTCAGCAGTGACCGCGATGGGAAATAAAACAAGACAGCCGGCGATCGCCTAGTTCCTACTTTGGGACTCGAACAGAGAGCGTAATTTTTCTGTTTATACACTTACACAAGGATACTTGACAGCGAATAATGTTTTCTGTAACTTTATTGTGTCCTTGATCATTCAAAATAAATATTGCGGCGAGAAACCTAGCTAGGCATTCAGTCTGGCTTTTTTGCTGCGATCAAGACACAATCTTTATTCAAAATATTCACCTAAACCACAAAAATGCATGCTCAGTCAGTCAGCTGGAAAAATGAATGAGATGGGTGAATGCATGCACACAAACTGGATTTTGTGGAAGAACTGGTAAAATGCAATGGGGGGCAAAAAAAAACTACAGCGTATAGCACTGAGAATATATCTTGTGAAAATGTAGAATGGTGTTTTATTGAATTAATTGAATGCATGCGTTGAATGCAATCTCTGCGTGACACATGAGAAACAGAAGCAAGTGGATTGGTTAACTGAGGTCAAGAGCTCCAGGGCTCCCCCTGTTGATCATAATGGTACAGCAATTTTATTATCGCATTGTTCATTTTTTAGATCCAAATTTGACATGGCTTCTGACATCATTCTCACATTGATCATGTTTCAAAAGTCTGTAAATCAAGAAACTATAACAGACAGCACAGTGGGCATACAATCAAAGATAATAAACCCCATCCCTCTGTTATGATTCCTCTCAGTCTCTCTCTGCAGAGCTGAAACAGTAGAAAGACAGGTTCTGCTGCGCACCCTGGCAGGGATGAGCACCTTGAGCCCTGAGCTGCTTTTCCTGCTGCCTCTCAGATCATTCTCATGAGGTCTCTGGTATCAACATGGGCAGGACTACTACTGAAATTTTTCTCATTCACAAAATATAGACTATACGTATGATCCACTGTGTAATACAACAGCCACAAGGCAGAGCGTCTGTGATGGTTCCGTAGGCTGCCACACTACTGGACAGTACATGTCCTAGCACGTAGCACAGTGTGTCCATAATGGAGCCTGCCATGCTGGGATTGGCCATTGTGTTCTACTTAGCATGAGATGTCTCATACATTCAGCCATGTATATCTGCTCTCCTTGATTTTTCAGAGAACAACCAAGACTACCCAGAATCAGAATCAGAATTTCTTTATTGTCATTGTAACATGTACAATGAAATTTGAGTGCAATCCTCAACAGTGCAAAGATCAATAAAAACTAGTAAAATAATGTATGAAACTAATTTAAAAGTAGACTATAAAAATGTAAAAATGGTAGAACACAAGTAAAAACACACAGAGATATCCAGAATGAAAAATTGCACGGATCAGAAAAATTGCACAGATCCCTTGTTGCAGAGTGAAGAACCCTGAGCATTAATTGCACAGATCCCTTATTGCACAGTGAATGTGAACATTATTTTGTGGCATTTAAAGCTTGTACAGCTGTGGGATAGAAACTGTTTTTGAGTCGGTTTGTCCTCGTTCTAATGGCTCTATACCGTCTGCCTGACGGTAGCAGTTCGAACAGAGAGTGACCGGGGTGGGATGTGTCCTTTATGATGTTATAGGCTCTCTTGAGGCAGCGGGAACTGTGTAGGTCTTCCAGGGTGGGGAGAGGGCACCCAATGATTACCTCAGCAGTCTTGATGACCCTGCAAAGCTCTTTTGTGTGCCACAGTGCAGCTGGAAAACCACACACAGAGGCAGTAAGCGAGAATGCTCTCTATGGTGGAGCAGTAGAAGGACACCAGCAGTCTCTGGGCGATGTTGTTCTTCCTGAGGACCCTCAGAAAGTAGAGTGTCTGCTGTGCCTTCTTTACCAGTTCTGTGGTGTTCATACCACAGGTCAGGTCCTTCTCAATGTAGACTCCCAGAAAACGGAAGTCCGTGACCCTCTCCACACAGTCCCCGCCGATGATTATGGGTTGAATGTCCCTTTTTTCCTTCCTGAAATCGATGACTAACTCTTTTGTCTTTGACGTATTCAGGAGCGGGTTGTTGTCTCAGCACCACACTGACAGCCGCTCCACCTCATCCCGGTAGGCGGACTCATTGCCCCCTAAGATGAGCTCCACCACTGTGGTGTCGTCGGCAAATTTGACGAAGGTGTTGCTGGAGTGGACAGGGGTGGAGTCATGTGTATAGAGGGTATAGAGCAGGGGGCTCAGCATACAGCCCTGAGGGGAGCTAGTCCTGAGGCTGAGAGCTGTGGAGATGTGGGGGCCTACTCTAACCCTCTGTGTGCGTCCTGTCAGGAAGTCTTTAATCCAAAGACATGTGGAGTAAGGCAGACCCAGGTCCAACAGTTTACACACCAGTCTGTGGGGGAGGATGGTGTTGAATGCCAAGCTGTAGTCCACAAAGAGGAGCCGAGCGTAGCTCCCCTGCTGCTCCAGGTGGGTCAGCGCTGCGTGAAGGGCTGTGGCTACAGTGTCCTCTGTAGACCTGTTAGCTCTGTATGCAAACGGATGTGGGTCGAAGGTGGGGGGTAGGAATGATATGATGTGACTCCGTACCAGTTTTTCAAAGCACTGCATCACCAGAGGTGTGGGTGCTACTGGCCGGTAGTCATTGAGGCTGGTGATGGAGAGTTTTTTGGCCAGAGGGACTATGGTGGAGGACTTCGGGCAGGATGGAACGGCAGACTGGGATAGGGACCTGTTGAAGATCCTGGTAAAGATCCCAGCCAACTGGTCTGCACCATTTAGACTTCCCTAATTATGATATCTCAGTCTTTGTAAACAGTGTTGCGATATCAGCAAAATTGGGTGACGTGGCTTTTTTTTTTTTTTACAATTTGTCAAAAACAATGAATTTTCTTTCCTCAGAGAGCTTACTCAGACATTTTTCAGGAATCTCAGTGACTCAAAACCAAGCAATGACAACTCTTGACTTGCCTTTCACTCATTTGATTTATGATTTTTATGTATTTAAGTTTTCAGAAGATGAGATTCAGCATCCATTAACAGTTATGGCTGTGCCCATGGTGAGCATCAGTGCTTTAGGTAACACTGTCAGTAAAATCCCAACACAGCTCAGTACTGCCCTTCACATTTCCAAATTCAGCAAAATGTACAAAATCCTGATACAAACAAAATCTCCAGGACTGAATCCATTAATAACCACTCTTACCCGGAGACCCCAGATAAAGATGCCGACAAAATCCATTGCGGCTGAGGGAAATGTTCAGCTTTCCATTGTGATGTCACAATGCAATGCAGTGTTGAGGATTCCATATGCATTTCTATGGGAATTTCTGCATTAAATCATATGATTACAAATTGCACATAGAGTAGAATAATATGTTTTGTGTGGGTAGTGTGAAATGTGTGGGAATTACATTTACATTTTGAGAATAAAGAGAAAAAAAAAACTCTTTAATCTGCAGAACTGGAACATAAGACAGGTAGGCCTATTACTCTGTTTAGTGTACCTGTTTATGAGGAGTGAATTTTCTGATGTACTGATTTATAATATTTCCACTAGGACAATGCCTGGTGTATAATGTAATGTGAGGGTTAGGGCTACACACACTCCTCAGGCACAAGGACACTTTTTGTTCTGGGAAGCTTGAGGCAGCCCCCCTTCCAGGGAAGCATGAAAAGGTGATCCACTGACCAGAAGAGGAGGTGAAAGAGAGAAATGCACGTCAAGGGTGCCAACTTCAAGCTTAACAGAGACGTTGGTGACTAGTTTGAATGTTGTCTGGATGTGGAGACCCACAAAGAGCGTTTTGACAGGGGGCTTAAAATGATTCATGCAAATGCTGTTTGTTTTAGCTAGGGCTCAAAAGTAGAGTGGTTTGGTGGGGCCTACCATGAACAGAACACTGTCACTAGGACTCATAAGATGGCATTCTGGGAGTTGACAGTCACTGTCGGTTCTCAGAAGCCAGGGTTTGGGCTATTGCTGCTATGCCATAGTTTTTGATGAAAAAACACAAACTAAGCTGATCAAACCACTGCTGTGGGTCCAGTGTCTTTGGGAGCCCAGATGTTAACTGAATGTACAACTAGAAAACAACTGGGTAAAGAGACAATAATATCATAGAATGTGATGTAACTTTCAGCTGCAGATCACATTAAAGCCCTTGTTTGCATTAGTGTGTCAGTATAGTAACTCCACTACAGACATTAATGGTTAAATTTAGTGAAAGATTTATTTCAACAAGTTTAAAGATTACTGTGTGATTATTAAACAGCTGTTGTATTAATTAATAATAAAAATGTTTTCCTGGTGATGTGTTTAGGTAAAATGGATTATAAATGGGTGAGAAAAACGTGTAAGGTGCTGAAATGCACGTCCCAACGGTAACTTCAACACTAATGGTACATTAATGGTAAATTAAGAGTTTGGTGGTGGAATGGCGAGTAAAATGTATTAACATTCTTATGTTTCCTTTTAATTCTGCTGTATTAGGGACGTGCACTTTATCACAAACATACCTCAGTCCAAATTCCCATTTATGGTGGGAAAGCACAGATATCCAGAGGTGATCGTTAAATGAAACGAGGAGCCGTGCTTTAAAGAAGAAAACGATCCAAAGCATGTCATGCATGATGCTGTTTTTGACATTTCACCAAGTGGTTTTTGAAATCTCTGAAAGAGTTTGGTGATGAACTGGTGTGTAAAATGTATTAGCATTCTTGTGTTTCCTTTTGACTCTGCTGCATTAGGGACACATATAGCATATATACACGTGAGTTACAAGGCAGTGCCCACATACGAAGAGATTAAGGAAAAATCTCAGTTAGAAGTGGGATTCGAACCCACGCCTCCATTCGGAGACCAGAAAACCCGCACTCTACCCTGCGCTCACACCGGTAGCGACAACAAGCGACAAAGCGGCCGGAAGTCATTCATTTCCAACGGTCGCTGGGCAAAACTGAGCGACATGGCGCGGGGAGTCGCGATTTGGCGACAAAAAAAATTAAGCAAAGTTCTTTACTCAAAACTAATGAGTAAAGAACTTTGTGCTCCTCTTCCGTGCATGGATAGCGGCAATTGCGAATGCTACTTTGCCGTCCATGGTGAAAGGGTAGTGTTTGAAGCAAGACCACACTATTTATAGGAAATTTGGACAATGCTATGCTTCCAACTTTGTGGCAACAGTTTGGGGAAGGCCCTTTTCTATTCCAACATGACTGTTCCCCAGTGCACAAAGCAAGGACTATGAACACATGGTTTGATGAGTTCGGTGTGGAAGAACTTGACTGGCCCGCACAGAGCCCTGACCTCAACCCCACTGAGCACCTTTGGGATTGACTGGAACGGAGATTGCGAGCCAGGCCTTCTCGTCCAACATTAGTGCCTGACCTCATAAACGCTCTACAGAATGAATGGGCACAAATACCCACAGAAACACTCCAAAATCTGTGGAAAGCCTCCCAAGAAGAGTGGAAGCTGTTATAGCTGCAAAAGGGGGACCAACTCCATATTAAAGTATATGTATTTGAATACAATGTCATTACAATGTAATGGGCGACATAGCGACCGCAGGGCTAGCTCGGTGACAGCGACACAGGCGACATACCCTACGGTCACACGGACGACACAGGAGAGAGACAAAGCGACCGGCTGCCATTCATTTTCAATGAGAGTTGGCGATTTACAGCGACAAGAGACAAGTGCCCGTTGCAAAGAGAACTGGGCGGGGCTAAAATGGACTAGAGGTCTATTTTTATGGGGCGCCAAATGTAACAGACCCTTTTTCATGGACAGAATGCCTTCTGTGCTACGAAACGCATAAATTCATTACGATTCATTCTGTAACTGACGGAAGGCATTCCGTCCACGAAAGCAAAACACTGATGTCTACGAAAGTTCAAGCAGCCTTTGCTTTCATGGACGGAATGCCTCTTGTAATTGCGGAGTCACGGAATATATTGTGCTAAATCCCTTTCGTGCACATCATACTTTCAGTAATATAGCAAAACAGTTAAGTGAACAAAATGAACATTCGATGGCACAGAATGATGATCATACAACGCATTCTACATTTAGTGCCATAACAGCATAAATGCTGGCCTAGGACATCTGTTACGTGGACAGAATAACTTTTGTCTACAAAATGAGTTTCTTTTGTCCACATAGTGCGAAGTGCATTCCGCCTTTTGTCTACAAAATGAAAAGCACAACGGTCAGTTCAGTGCACGAAAGGAATTATCCGTTTTGTTTTCTGTGCACGAAAGTATGTGCTCTCTTCAATATTTCGTGGACATAATGCTAACGCGTTTGTGTTTTTCGTGGACAAAAGGCGTTACGGTGTTATATGGTTTCGTAATAAATGTATGCGGTTCGTAGCACAGAAGGCATTCTGTCCACGAAAAAGGTCTGTTACATTTGGCGCCCCATATATTTTATGCCAATACTGAGCGATGCAACACGGCGACTACCAACGGGAGTGAAGGCAGCGTGACACACGTTGCTGAGACAAATGATGCAACATTTTCATTGCTTGATAGCCTAACGAATCTAGCTTGAAGTTCGCTGTAATAGCGATTCAAAAACACTCAAGTAGCCATTTGAAACATCTGAATGGTGAACCTGAGAGGCAGTCATTCCTCTAGGAGAGATTATGACAGGCACGTCTGGAGACATGTGCATCCTCTTGAGGGGCCTGATTGCTTTGCACACTTTTGTAACGCACAGAATTCCTACAGCAGAGTAGCCCAAGTTGAATAACAGTGGTCCTTAGAGAACATAATGTATGCATTCTGATACCCTGAACTTAATTCTGTTTTTCTGGTGGTGACTGTTCAGTATATTTTGACAGGTTGGTCGGGAGAAAAGAGCATCATTCAGAAGGGCAGGGGTTTGATATGTATGTGCGTATGTATGTATGTAGCCTATTTATTTATTTATTTATTTATTTATTGTAACAAATCGGAACGGGTCAGTTGAGGCCATCCATGCTTCCCTTCAATAAATGCGCAGGCCTACCTTCCACATTCGTTGTATGTCTTCAATTTTACCACTTCGTGGCGCAATACAGTCAACAATAGACCAGAGCAATCATCCGGGAACTTTCATGCCGCAGTGTTGTTACCGCCCCTTCTTGGAGGAAAACAAGCCTTTGAATTTGAATGGCGGCTAATGGAGTGCGCAGCTGCTTGACAAGGAAATACATGGAAATTTTAAAAACGGTATAAATATAGTTGCAATGACATATCAGGAGAGTTACATTAGTACTTTGGCGGCTGATGACAGGTTCCGGTGTTTAGATACATTTCGCGGTATTGGTGGTCAGTGTACTTTTCGGAAATGGATTAGCCTACTGTATTAACTAAACAGATTTGTTGATGTTTTGACTATGCAATCGGTAGTACTGAACAAATGCATATATAATTCCTATGTGGAAAGTATAATTCTTCTATGCCCCCTGTTAATAATGTTAATAATGGAAAACTTTGCTGCAAAACGTCGTTCCCGTGTCCTCTCCCCCTTCAGTAGCCTGCGCCAGCTTTTGCCGGGTGCTTTGACGGCTGGTGCTGAGAGATGGGTGTATTATCATGATGCTAGCTTTATTAACCTTTTAATTTGCATTCCTATCAGGATAACCAACACTTGGGAGACTTAGGAGCACTTCGGAGAGCGGGGGATTAAAATTGTTATAGCTTACTTTGTATATTATGCGTCTAGCTACGTTTGCTGCAACCACTGCAATAGGCGCGCTGATATTACATTGATTGAGATCTACTGATTTCTTTATTGTATAGCCTATTGTGTTCAATAATTCACAATTAAAAATGGTAATTATAAAATGTAGACTAGCCGTATTACTTATCAGTGATGTGTTTGCTGCAGACTTAAACGTATTTGCTATCGGGGTCCCATAGGTCTCCCTCGGGGTCCTCCCTCCGAATAGCCTGAAGCTATAAAATCCGTCTTCTGCCCTCCCTTTTCCTACTCGGTAGCAAGGAGAAACGAATGTGTGGGTGTGTTTTACTGTTGATGGTGCAGGACACAACACAACAACTTTTAGGCATGGTGACAACCTCTTTCTCATATTTGCCGCCAGTCAATTTTACCCCTTTTTTCCCCCAAAACGGGGCGTGTCCGCCAAAACTACTTCAAGCTGACGTCACGTTGCTCTGGTCTATGTCTGAGTGTGCCTCATTCTTGCGTGTCAAACAGCTGATGCTTTCAAATAATGAAGCATTTTTCAACACAATCGCTCACCTAATAGCAGTTACCCAATGGTAATTAACTGATTTGATCATTTGAGAGAAAGCCTTCTTATACGACTTAGTATTGGTATTATAACAGCATTTGCGTTAGACATCATCGTAAGAACAATGACACCAGGGCTAAAATGACAGTGAACTTTTAATGTCTTATTTTAAAATTAAGAAAAAGTTACTCGTGCGAATTTAAATGGATTTGCACATTTAAGTCGAAGTTAATTTGATTAGGTTTTTGTTGCTGCTTAAGGCTCTATAGTTGAAGCATGCAAGGTAACAAATTACGTTACATTATGGTCATTTAGCAAACGCTCTTATCCAGAGCGATTTACATAGTTTACAGCCCATTTATTCGGTTGAATACATATCTATAAAAAGTTCCCAGCTGAGGAAATCTTGAAATGTCCACTGATGTATTACTGTAATAGAAGTTCGATTTTATTGGTCGTGATTATTCTGGTCGTCTTTTCTTCTTTTCTTTAAATTAATTTCAAAGTATAAATTGATCTCATTTGCCGTGTTGTAGTTACAGTATAGATCATGTCTCTTGTTCAAGATATAAGCTTAAAAGTCCAATTTGTCATTGAAAACCCCATTTTTTTTATTTCAAGGGTATTTTATCTACATGTGACTTCGGTCTACAAACATGCCTCTGTTAAAGACATATTTGACTACGCGTCTTCCGTTACGCGATGCCGTTTTTGGATTCCATCAAGATTGTCCTACCGATTAATCTGCAACTTGATCAACTTCTGCTGGTGTTCGAAGCAATAGTAACATTTACATTTATTCATTTAGCAGACGCTTTTATCCAAAGCGACGTACAAACGTGCATATAGTGAGCAAACAGGCACAAGGGCAAGATGTGTACAGGTCATACAATGCAGATAGTGCTGAAGCTGAGCACAAGGTCGGTGTAGCGAACCAGATCTGCTCTAAGGTTACATATATCGAATACAGTCACTGGGACAATAAAGTAGGCTACCGCTATACTATCTAGGCAAGAACGTGCTATAAATACAAGGTAAGAGAGAGAACTACAAGTACAAGCCAAGAGTTTTAGATTTACAAGGTCAAAATGGCAAGGGTGTCAGTCCAGGTAGAGTCTGAACATTACTGAATCTTTTAACCCTAGTCAGTGGAAAGGGAAACAGTCGGTAGATAAATGAAGATTTGATCCACAGTACGAGAATACAGTTTACACTGTGGTTGCGCAAGTAGCCAATACACTCATTCTGTTATTCATTATCCAGGGCCTGATTTGACAGTTTGGATTAGCTAAAAAAAAAAGATCAAGGTTGGTCAACACAGAGCCATCGATATCTATTCGCACTTTTCTGTGAAGAGCTCTGATCTGATTTCTGATTTATGTGGGTTTACATTAACTGTATAGTCCAAGTATAAAAAGTCTTCATTTGTTCAAATGAGCAAAAAGTTTTAAAAGGAAAGACATGAATAAAGGTTGCTGAACATTCCAATTTCTTTGGTTGGTTTACAGCCTATACATTGAACCCATTGAACGCTCTGTTTCAGTTTTTTAAGAGACATTTTAATGGGACACCACATTCATTGTCACCACATTCAGCAGTCTTAAAAACCCTTAGTCTAGTTCAATACAATGCTTTTCAATGATTTCAGCAGCTGCCAATTTGATGATAATATGTAGGAAGGCTTGCTTAAATGCAAAGTTTCCAAAGAGTCTTTGCAATTCGATTGAATATGGGCCACAATATTGCTGAGAAATTAAAGACCATGGCCTATGACTTCCAACTCACAGTCCCGCAAGGCCCTGAGCCAGACCTGTCAGAAGAGGTGGAGGTCCCCCTGCTGACTAATTTATGAATGTGTGGTTACCATGGTGCAGTCATACAGCTGCCAAGGGTAACCGGCTGAAGTCTCATTATTACACAATCCCCAGCTACAGAACTCCCTCCCACTGCTCTCTCTGGAGGTCAACTGGAGCTGGATGAAGCCGACATGAAAACAGTTCCCTGTGATGTGCGTCTCTCTTGTGAAGCAGCTAGTTGGTTTAAAATGTCTTTGTATTGTACTGTCTGTCACACTGTTGTTTGTCTCATATAAAGAACGGACACTGAGCTGACACCTAGAATCTAAAATATAAGAAGAATATTATAAATGCATATTTCGTGCATTTATCAGAACATCGTCCATGTCAGAAAATTACTTGCATGATTGCTAATAATTTATGCGTACATGGGTTTCAAAAGCACTGTACATGGCAATAGCTGATATATTCGAATGCATGTCATATATTATGCGTGTAAACATTTATATTTTTGGTTCATTCTTTTCCATATCATAATTTTTTTCCAGAAGCATCTTGTTTTAGAATCCCTAAATCAAGTATGTGTGTTCAACGTTCTCCTAATACAGATTAGATTGTGTATCAATTACTTACAGGCAGGCAGGATCAAACATAAATCTAACACTGTAACTCATGTACTCGAGTGTATAGGTACTGAATTTATCTTTACTATTGAAACGACATGGAATGTGTCCGAGCCCAGATTTTTAAAGGAAATTACACCTCTACCGATCAACGCACAGGTGTGTCTCTTTCCTCGACTGTCGGAGTTCATGACTGACTGGGCACCGACCAGTCGCCGACAAATAACCCTGGAGGATTGCAGTTTCCACACGTACTGGCAGACACTCGGGACAATGAGGCTAGTGAACGTGCAGAAAACAGCACGGTCATCCTACGCCTACAATAAGGACAAGAATGCAGTCACGCGGTTTTATGGACTGGATCGCAGTCTTTAGCCACCGCGGAGGTGGGAGCGCGAGACGACGGGATCAGCACGCAAACCGCCCTCAACATCCTCTGTGCTGTGAGATTAACGACGGTTGACCTAGATTGGGACCCCGTTGACAGTCCAACAGAGATTACAGACAGACCTTAAATTGGAAGAGATCCAATTTGGCTAGCCTGTGCGCCCACAGTGACAGAGACGCAAAATATAGCAAGACCGTTTTACCCACATTTATCAGAGCTGCAGCAAATATTGACGGATATGCTTAAATATAACCGCCTACTCTCCCCGCTTCCGTGTTTCTGTGTAAAGCAAACTAACACTAGTTTCATTATATTACTGAAAAGTTCTTGAGTTCTTGGCCATGACTACAACTGACTTACGTAGTAACTGTACAAAACATATTATCCAAACTAAATATTTTCATATGCAGTGTTTTACAATGCAAATGTAATACAAATGAGCTCATTAATATCTGTTATTGAACCAACTGAGAAATTAGTCATCACAAGTCATATGTTCACGGACCAGCAGCTGCACACTTTTTGAATGAATGGTGTTTCCTCCTACTTTAAGCGTTCTCTGGCTGCAGTGGTGTATTTACACAATGGATAAGTGTTCATTACAATCGCTGCTGTATTTACGTTGCACTTAAATGGAACTGTCAAATGTTACAGAGAGATTTTTGACTTTTGAAACCTTTTTATTTACTTTACATAACCAAACAAACAGCTTGAAAAACATTCTTACATACATACATTCATACATACACATATTTACAAGTAATAAAGAGGAAAAAACAAAGAAAAACAAAAATAAAATCGAAAAGAATGAGGAGTGACAGTGAGAAAGCAACCCGTTCAAAGGGTTATATCATTAACTTTTATGACAAGAGAGTAAATGTCTTGGTTTTTTTGTTATTATTATTGTGATTCTGATACACCTCAGCCTTATGCAGGCACACATATACAAACATACATGTGCTAGGTGTTTTGCTCCTTCTTAATTTGTTTCTCTGTCACAAATCAAGGTCCAGATTCCATCTTTCCACGGAGCACTGTCCTTTACTCTGATAAATGCAGCCACACATTTAAGCAAGGGTCACATTGAACATTTTTTGGTTCATTTGACCAATTGCCAATTTTTTTTTTTTTTTTTTTTGCTGCAGATATATTGGACAAGGCTGCATTTACTAATATAGTGTTAAGCATAAAGCACACTGAAGTTACAAAGGAACTTGGCTTAAGGCCAGTTTCAGTGTAGCAGTGTCTGTACAATTTGTTTCTACTGATGCTACTTCCTGTGGCATGTTGGTGCGTTGTCTCAGGACCGTACCGTCGACAGTCTTACACGCGCAGTGACTGAATTCAATCTGGCAGCCAGCCATTCCGTATCTTGAACATAATTTACTCATCTTTCAGATACACTTGTCCAGAGCAAATTATGGGGACATGCCGAAGCCTGACAAACAGGATATTCAGGAAACACCACGCCACTTGTAGTGTGTGGGATTTGGAGTGGGAACAAAGGAGTCTATAGTCCTCTGATTGCCACAGAATCTAAAGTGTGGTATTTCATGTCACTCAAGAACACTGCATAACTGTTTTATCTCCACGGTACCACATGCTATACAGAAAATGTATAGTAGTCTTCCGTATGCTGAACCAAACCACAGTCAAAAAGAACCATGGAAATATGTGCAAGATGCTGAGGCAAAAAAAAAAAAAAAAAAAAACATGTTGGCATTGTACAGGACTTTGGTTTTTTGTCGTACAATCATTCCAGTGCAGTATTTTATTTTATTTTATTTTTTAGTTTACTACAGTTCGCAACTTGTTCCTTACCGTATTGTAATATTATCGGTATCCACAGCGACACCAGTGGTTAAAACGAGGAAAACAGCAACAAATGGAAGCGTTAGATCTTAGGAAGATATCTTTTGTGTTTCAGCATTGAATAAGTAGGTTATTACCTAATTAATATATTTTATTATATTTCAAGAACGATTTTCTCTCTCTAGTTTTACAATCTGAGTTTTTTTTTTAACTGCACAGTAATATGATGTAATGACTGCACTCGTTTGTGCAAACTGAAGATGAACACACCCCGCCCACTAACGAACAGTGAGGTCACGTTCCACACGTCGCATAGACGCCCTGAGGGAAATCACGTCCGAGCACAGCACTGACTATTCCAAGAGTTTGCAAGTAGCCTACTTGAAGTGTTACTACATCCTCAAGACGAAAACAAAACACCAACCTACTTTACCTGCATGGACAACCCAGCTGATTGCTTTGCCGGAAATGGAATGCGCAACGTGTCGTCATTTCAAATGCATCGGCTGAAACGAAAAAACTTACTGTAGATTGGGACTACATTAATACCTTGGTTTTAATGAAACATAGTGCTGTAAAATTGCAAGAAACTGGTATGAAATTTGTCATTGCCATTCACATGCTTTCACGAAAGTGGCAGCGTCATACATATTATTAAACTAGCCACGTAAACTAAAGTGAATTTAATTCTTATTAAGGGAGCGGTGTATTGTGTATTTCAGTTAATGTATACGTGTGCTGTGTTAAAGTCATGAAAATTGACTTTCAGTAAAACTTTTTTTCACTGCATCTTACATATTTTTACTACTGTGTATATATGCCAACAGCAATTGATAATTAAGCAACCTTTGATTTACAACAACATACTGTCCGTAGAATTGACAGTATGACCTTGTTTTGAATATGTGAGTTACGCGGTATGTGTTTTCAAGGAAAACAAAACTCACTGACATCACATGACTGGCGAGTTAAGTAGCCAATAAAATTGTTAACAAGTCTGACACCTCTCCACATTCTGTAGATCTCTTGGCAGGCTTGCCATGTATTCATTATTTTATAACCACGGCCTTATAAGGTGAGTAAACATTAACATTTATCTTGGGTAAACAAAGGCAAACGTCTGAATATGTTGCAGCCTATGATAAATGCCCCCTGACTTCATTGTTTTTTCCCTTATGAAATTAGTTGGTTTAGCAAGAAACATTTCTCAAATCTCCATGTACCTCAGTTTTTTGCTCTTTCAGATTAAGAATGTCATTTAAGTCTTCGGCTTAGTTGTTTGTTTTTAACTTTTCAATGTGTGATTGAAAGATGGGTCAAAGTCTCAACTTCATTTCACCCTTGATCAGAGTCTCAGACAGCAAAGGAAAAACAATGAAGTTCATCCTCCATGACAAAAAATATAAGCAAACATATACACATATATACATATATACACAAGCTGGTCTGTATTTAATCTCTGTGCCATGTGTTTCATTTTTGTCTTTGAGTAACAAATTTAAACATGAGTGATATTTTGATAATTATTTCCACAGCATTTTCTATTTATGGTTGTGACAACAAATATATTGTGTGAAAAAGGGAATTTGTGCTTAATTTTTAAGTTAAATGTCTGTTGTACTCTGATTGAATCTAGGACTTCACCCAATTGATAAGCGCCAGACATTTTCCTGAGAGTTGTACACACAGCAAACCAGCCTATATTTTTTTATTTATATTCTGCATGGATACTTACAGAAAATACACACTGAGGTGAAGAAATTAGGAACTTATGTAACAACTCTGAAGGTACTGGTAAGCTTGGTATCCTAACTGTCTTGCTTTCTAAATTCTTTGAAGAGAAAAGAGACCAAATTAAACAATAAAGGTATTGTAGCTCTGTGATGCTTTCTCAGTTGTGTGATGATCTAAAGCAGCGTTTCTCAAACCTCTCCTGGAGTACCACTTGTCCTCCATGTTTTAGATCTCTCCCTGCTCCAACACAGCTGATTTAAATGATCAGTTTTTTATTAGGCAGCTTCAGGAGTTCATAACAAGTTGATCATTTGAATCAGCTGTGTTGGAGCAGGGAGAGATCTAAAACATTACTACTCCAGGAGAGGTTTGAGAAACACTGATCTAAAGAATATAGAAAAGTGTGTCAACACAAGCTCCCTGATGAATCAATTCTGTGCTGTAGTTTCTCCTCTTCTTAGCCCCTGCCCCTTTAACAGAACTCTCTGTACAGAAATGCTGTGCTGTAGTCTCTCCTCATCTAAGTCGTGGCCCTGTTAGCAGGGCTCTGTGTCCCCTCTCCAATGCCTGTGTGGTGATTAGAGTTGGAATGCAGACAGGGCCGCAATCATCCTGCAGGATGGCCAGCTCAGCTGGGCCGGCCAGCAGGGGACTGTTTACATATAAACTGTCTTTCCCAGAAATTTTGGACCTGTTTTCCTGTGTGAACTGTAAAAAAAACACCGTCCCACCTGTGACACAGCGGGCCCTGTTATTACAGGGTCCCTCTCCGAGTCACGGGCCTCTGCTCTCTAATTGGTTCACGATGGCCGGGACGCAGGCAGACACTGACCCCTCTGTGGACACTTGATACTCCAATAACACGAGATCACGGGACCACACTGACCTCTTAGCCCCTACGTACTGTTGATAGGTTTACTCATGATGTAACAACGTAGAAACCGTTGTCACAAAGAAAGCATAGCTGTGCTCTCCTTTTCATCTTCAAAGCAGTCTGCTGTTTCTTATGGTCTCACATTTGCTTTCGTCTTCAACTTGTTCCTGTTCCACAGGCTCTAGTCTCTTGACAATTATATCGACTTGATGGTAATATTACTGTTACCTGCAGGTTTATTCCTTGAGGGATGTCTAATATTGTGAATTATTTCTAATGAAACAAAGTACTCCCTAAGGGGCAAAGTGGCTGCCTCTTTTTCAGGTCTCTTTCTTGTGATTGTTTATTTGGCTTTCTTGAGGTTCAACGAGGTCAGGATTGTAATTTTATATCTGAATAATTTGGCATTCTCTTGTGACAAGCAGTGTGCTTTTCCAGGTTAATCACAAGACCGTCTGCGAGTTATTGTAATGGAAAGCAAAACATGGCTCAGTATAGCTGTTTTCCAGTCCAGTAAACTAGCAGCTTCTTATCTTTTGAAGCACTGACCTGTTACAGGAATGCTACAGTTCTGCCAGACCATGGCTGGTTTTCATGCAAACTCAGAAAAGATATGAGGTAGTGGTGCTATTTTTTTAGCTAAGATAATTTCTAACTGTACTGTAATGTTTACCAACAGTAAAATGTGGAGGAAAGCTTTAAACTGCCATTGAAAATGCATAATACTCAATGTCTAAAGTGATACTACGGAACAAATACTGTGTCATTAATTAGCTTGCGTTTTCTTATGTGTTTGTGTAAGGTTGAAGGTCATGGTGTCTGTTTATGGGTAATGCAGGGTAATGAATTACAGCTAGGTTTGTTTTTGATAAAGACCAAAATACGTACTGAGAGCAATTGGACTACAATGTCCATGTACTGCTTAAAAATTCTCAGTGAGCCAAACCTTTTGGTTTAGGGTAAGGGTGTTCAACCTTTTTATTTTATGACTTAGTAATGTGTACACACACACACACACACACACACTCATAGGGTGAGTCATACTCCTTGCACAAACATTTAGAAGTGCTGGTGATCCATTTGTCACCACAAGCCATAACTCATAGATCTCAGTGGGTGTTCCCCTTTACTGTATTGTTTACTAGCCCTGGTCCAGGGGCTGAGCTGTTAACTGAGTACTGAACTGGGTTTTACATCACTTGACACGTGTTGTTAGTCCACCGCCTTTCAGTGTGTTTGTGACAGATGCAAGTAACTTATTTCTGGTCATCTGTCCCTAAAACAAAATGAATTGAGAAATTCATTAAGAAGAGCTAAATGTTCAAGCAACTGTTTAAGGCCAAGAGTCAGTGAATAAGCCATTAAGCTTAATCAAAACAGCTTTGCTTACTTTTGTTTAAGAGTCAGATATTAATAAGAAATGTGCTGGAATGCACCTGCAATCCCAGGGCCAAGCAGAATCAGTGGTCTTCCATGAGCAAAGCAATTTATTTCATTACTTTAATAATGAGTGTGCAATATGGAGAGCACAGAAACAACTGAATGCATTTATTTGATAGCTGTAAGAGCTTTTCAAAGCTCTTATAGTTATAAAATGCATATGATTGCGTTTTTTTTTTTCTTCAAAGCACAATGGGCATATACTATTATTTGCGTACTCTGAGTAACTGCTGAAATTTGATTGGCCATCTGACTGTTTTACATACTTGTGCCAAAGTTGACTGGTGCATGTAACCCTCTACAGTATTGCCAAATTTTGTCCAATAGGAGAAAATGGGATTTGTGGCTTTATAAGCATATGTGTTGATTGATTTATTTAATTTGATTGGCTCATGTTTGGCCATGTTTAAGATGCAACCTTGTAATGAATCTTTTTATACATACGTGGAATTTCATTGGTTCATGACAGCTATGTTGTTTGATGTAGAGACTTTCAGTAAGCAAACCTCATAAACAGTAGCTCAAGGATCATGCATGAAAAAGTTCAGTTCAGTTGGTCCAGCAGTTCATGAAAATATTTTTGAATGATTATTTTGTCAATGTCTTTCAGTTAATTGCAGTCATTGATTTTTGAAAGATTATTGTGTCATTTTATTTCAGACAATTGCAATCAAATTTGAAACATTTGAAGCATTATAATTGGTGGTGTCTTAGTCCAGGAAATACGGTATCAGACTCACGGGTGAAAGACAGGTGCAATCATATTCATAATAAATGCAAATTCTATGTGCCAAGACATTGCCAATGTGTGGGCAATGTGGGTTGCAGATACTGATTTCATTGAATTACTCTGTGAGACATTCAAATGCACTGGGATAATATTAACAGTTAATATTTCATTCAAGTATTGAATTATGCCAAAATGTGAGGCATTCATTAAAGAAAACAGATATGATTACATTATGTTTTAGATGAAATGATTACCAAGAGTCCTATTAAAACCCATTTTTATTGAACGTAATAACCATAAAGATCTAAAGGAACCATTCATGCCCTCTCAATTTTAAGTTTATGTTTTCTTAGGTGTTATATTATGTAAGTCAAATCAATTTTATCACTTTTATTGCTGTATATTCTGAAAAACTAAAAAAGTCAGCATGATACCAAGTTTAATACTGTAAAACATACAAACACACCACAAACCAATGAAATGTCCCATGTCCACTTGAAGAAAAAGCTTCCATAAAGGTCTGCATTGTATGCACCACAAAAGAATGGTTGTAAAAGTCAGTGTCCCATTGAGAGAGCCGTGCAAAAGGTCAACTCTGGCAGAGCAGGCCTAATAGCTTAGGAGTTTGGCCTTTCCCTTCTTTGAACAAGATACTTCTGAGACATTCAGAACAGTGCAAGTTATGCTTCCTTTTTTTTTTTCTGGGAACACTTCTTAAAGTGTTCCCAGAAAAACTGCATAGATGAAATATTACATATGTGGTGATGTTGTTTATATATCCTGGCCTTTTGTTTTATTTATTTACCATTGACTAAAAACTAATGTGTCTGCCCTCTATGCAGTTCCAGTAAAAAGGAAAAGAACTCATTTGAGTAATCTTAGTTTGTCAGTAGCTAGCATGAATTCTATAGGAGAACATCAGAGTGTTTGCAAAGTATATTGAGGTGACTCTTATGGAAAAAGTAAAGTACTATTGTATTTGTGCCCCCCCCCCCAGTGGAGGAGTGCAGGAGTAGCTTTCTTTGAGTTTTGCAAAGTAGTAAGTCAGTATCATGTGATGAACACATAAATAACACTATGTCAGAGAATACTCTGTAAACACAAGCATCTGCACTGAGTATATAGCATTGCTAAGAAGGATCTCATCTGAGCATGGTGTTGTGGAGTTGAAGTCCCAGGGATTAATGTTTGGGCCTCTGCTCTTCCTTGTTGATGTAAATGACATTGGCAGTGAGCTATAAGCCGTAACAGAGAGTAATTGATTCATTCTAGGCAAGTGCTTCCTGAGCTGGACCCGCTAGTGGATCATGAGACGTGAACAAAAATACTATGTATTAATAAATGTTATACTCCATAGATATGCATAGAAATCAAAATAATAAACATGGCACAGCTTGTATTCATGCTGTTGTTTTAAAATATGAAATAATCTGTAAATTCAAATTTGAACCTTTGTCATGCGATTTTGTAATAGGTGTTGGCCAAGTGTATTTAGTAATTAAGTTGGTAGAGGGCAAACTGAGAAGCCTAGATGGTCACAAAGGCCTGTTCTTGTCATTAAACTTTGTTCATATCCACACTCCAAAGTTACAAACAAATCGAGCACTGATAATGCACACTGGCTAATGCACTGTACATATTGATATTGGCACTAAAAGTAGTGCAGGTTTATGTTTGCCTGTAGACAGCCTCCGTGTCTGTTTCTCTCTCCTGTTCTCTTGGGGACCTTCTACCCACCCCTGGAGAAAAGGTTTCCATTTCCATTCCAAGCACCAATGAATTGTCACAGGAGTTCAGCTCATCCTGTGCTGTTGGTAGCATGCTTATATTCGATGGCTCTACCACATCAAACAGCATAGATAAAAAGGTATAATTATACCTTATGTAATGTATTATTCAGTACAGTTCACTGTATACTACATGATTCCAAAATCACCCTCTCACATCTCCCTGATGTGACCTGATGAACCATTTATATTTTGTTTGATGTTTCAAAACATTTATTTGACAGTTGCATTTAACACCATCTGGTAGATGCATTAATATAATCTCTCTGTGCTTAATCCGTTATCCCGTTTGCAAAGTCCTTAGTGCGCCCATGTGCTGTAAATGTGTCTTCCAATTCATTCTTGCTAAGCCCACAGAGCCACAAACAATGTATTAATAGTTTTAAACATTACAGCAGCATCTGACTACCTAATATTACAGTATTTACAAAACACTGACATCTTCATGCAACACTTGGATATGTGTTTGCAATATCACTACCTTTTCTAAAAAGGTTTCCCAGAGCGTTTGAACCATAATGTTAATACATTATCCAAACATCCTCAACTTTGAGAAAATAGAATGGGTTTAGCTATTCTTTAGCTGGTACATTCACTGGTACATTCACCATGCCTGATTGCTTTGAAGCATGTCCTACACTTTATTGCCTTGTCTATCTAATTTTTTAACCAGTCACCCAAGGGCTGTCCAAAGATTACAGTCCCACGTCACATGAGAGTGACTGGTGAAGTTTTACTCTGACAAGGCCAAACACTGATTCGTGATCATTTCCTACTAGAAAATGCCACATAGAATTGCATAGTCAATGATGCATCACATTTTGATGGACAAAATAATATAACATTGGGCCAGGGCTTAAAATCCTTTCACAGTGCCCTGGCTATTTGCCCTACAGCCTGTCTGTGTGCTCTGCCTGAACTCGCTGAGTTGTGCAACCTTGAACGGAGTCATGGACCTGTGACTGTGAATCATGCTCAAAGTGACACATACAAGTAACAGCCTGAGTTGAACCAGCTTGCTTTGGAGTGGCAGAATTCTGATGTAGTACAACAGAAACTGCCTCACAGCTCAGAGCACAACTATGTCAAATATTACAGTC
Source organism: Megalops cyprinoides (assembly GCF_013368585.1). Taxonomy (NCBI): domain Eukaryota; kingdom Metazoa; phylum Chordata; class Actinopteri; order Elopiformes; family Megalopidae; genus Megalops; species Megalops cyprinoides. The sequence goes on along the minus strand of NC_050603.1, from coordinate 23,373,789 downwards.
AGCCACGGCTTTATGTGTGCAGAAAGGCTTGCACACTGTGCACACGGGCTCTCCCAGGTGTGTTTGAAGATGGATTTGAATGGAAGGCTGCATGCAGCTCTCCCTCTTCCTCTCTCTCACTATGTCACCCTCAGCCAGGAACCTGTGGAGAGGAGAAAGTTCATTGTTTATCTATCTGCACTCTGTAATTTGATACTCTCAATACAGCGCAATCTTTGATCTCACTGTTAAGGAGCTGGGGTGAAACAATGGAACGTTCTTCTCTCTAATTGCCAGATGTTCCAATATTACAGTTGCCTAGCAGACACTCTTATCCAGAGCAACTTATGTAGCTTCCAATTACATATACATATGTGTTAACCATTTATGTTTATCAAAGCAATTCAGGTTAAGTACCTTGCCCAAAGGTAGAACTGCAGTGCCCTACAGGTAAATCAAACTGGCCTCAAACAGGCTTAGGGTGCAAGCCCGGATTCTTACCACTATGCTATACTACATGAGATTCTGCTGAAATCTAGCAAACACACCAGATCAATCTAAAAAATTCATCTCAGGTAATTCTGACCCTCAACAAGAGATAAATGCACACACACACACACACACACACACACGCACACACACACACACACACACACACATATATATATATATATATATATATATATATATATATATATATATATATATATATATATATATATATACAGTATATATAGATAGATATAACACCACGCCCACAAAAAAACATAATCAATGCGATGAAAGTTTGGCTGTCTTATCAACCCATGTGACCCAGATTCAAAGTATTATCACCATTCACTGGCCTCTAAACATTTACTGGTCGGTGACCCAGAATGTCTTGTTGTTTACTACGGACACAGTACGTACTTATGGTGATATGAATTCCATTTACAATTTCCCTGTTTACTTCTTGGGGGTGGATGTCCTTAATGTATATCACACACACCCAAATATTAGAACAGGAAATAGATTAACCAGAGCAACAGAATGCAAGTGAAATGACTGGATTTTAGACAAATGCAATATGATCTCTACCCTTCATTTTGCCTAATAAAGCTCATGCTAAAATGACTGTCTAAACATATTAGAATTAAACAAAGGTTGTATCTTGGTCAGTACCTTGACTGTGAGCATATTCCTTGCCAGAGCCTTGCAATTACATGTCATAATAATCAAACTGTATATTACACTCAGCAATTTCATCAAGCATCATAATGGTCAATCATTGATGGTGCTATGACAGGTCAGTTGTTTGTTGTGGGTAAATTTGTACCCCTATACAGGATAGAATTTACCATGAGAAAGTTGCATATTATGTTGAAACAAAAACAAATCATGCAATCTGATAAGCAGCAAGGAGAAATGGAATAAAAACATCAAAAGTTATAGCAAAGATCAGCTTTGGTGTTAAGATGGATTATGTGTAATGTATAAGAGGTGTAGATAATGACATCTGATTGAAATGCTCATCAGTAGCTGTGGTGGAGGCCTTCTGAAATTACTTCATTTCAGAAAAGAAGAGATGGTTCAACACCATAAATACTATGTAGAATTTATGGCATGTCACATATTAGTGGTGTGTCATGTAGCTGGCGATTTGTAACGATAAGTAAATGTTTGCAGTTTTTATCATGGGATTGGTTATACTTGTGTGTTCTTATTTGCTCATGCATGCAGCTTTCCCTAGATATAAATACATTGACAAAACAAAACGCTGACGAATGTGCGTGGTTCAACTCCGAGGTTCCAATTACAGAAAGGAACCACGTGGTTTTACGTCTGGCATGTATATGTAAATGTGAAAAAGGGAATGTGTTGCTTTCGTGCAGGCGTCGCATTATGGAAACATATAAAACAAGGCTTCAGAGCTGCATTTAACACCTGCCTTTGGGAGAAAATTTCCCTCTCGCAGTACCTTTGGCAGCTTGACAAACGTTTTTTTAAGTGAATACTCCTTTTTCACAGATTTAGTGCAAACGGCTTACTTGGCACAGAGACATATAAATATTATACCGAAGCCAAAATTCCAGCACACACCCAGCAGCTATCCGGAGGATGTGAAATATCCATTTTAATTTACACCTTTCCATAAAATGTCCATGTGTAGGTAGACATTTTTAATGAAAATATTAACCTATTTTTCCAGCATTTGATTGTTGTCCACGAAATCATTATGTTTTTGTTTATGGCTTTAATTTCAGACATAAGGCGGATTTAAATTTGATGCCAAACCATGTAATTACGTTTTTAACGCTTGACTCGTTTTAAAACTGTACTCACTCGGTCCAAACGTTTCGTGCAATCGCATGAAAGATGATTTCAGCAAAACGCAGAGATATTGCCCAATAGTTAGATAAAGGGGGTAGGTAGTGGGCAGGGCTGTAGTCACCCAAGGCTTTATAAATTTCCCAGATATATCCGCCCGGAGCTGCACGTAGTAAACAAGCTAGTGGAAGTAACGAAGAACACGAGTCGCTCTGCTGAAGTGGTGTCGACGTTTCTTTCGATTGATTTTGGACATTTTTTTGTGGGAAAGGACCCCCAGGACATTCAGAAGCAACAGGTACGCGCTTCCAGATACGCTTTATATTTGTTAAAGTTACGGGCTGCAATTTTTAATCAGCGTTGTTTTTTTGTATATTTTGTAATTATTTTAGAATGTATTTGATAAAATTAATATGAAGACGTCAAACTCGGGATAAATGTATACGGATTTAACGACGTGCTCCTGATGAAGCTGCTTGCTGAAGCTTCTAGTTCTAGAATGCATTCTCAACATACGGAAGTACACTACGATAGGCACCTTGCAATATGATGTAAATCTTTAAATGAAGTATTTTACAACTATCTTGCATTTGTGTGGCCGATTACCACGGTGTTCAAGCCCAACATCAGAATGTGTAAATGGGTTCTTTGCCTCGTACGCATAATTGTTCTCAACCGAAAATATGAGCAGTTTTACAGTCTGGAGTCAGGAGGCTTGACAGATCACGTGGCAGAAAGGGTCTGTTTATATTATAAATTTTTAAATCCTTCACAATTTGAGCTTTGGCAGGGCAGAAGATTTATTGCTTTTCTTGGGGATAAAACTGCATTGAGCTTGTGCTACACGGAAAACGAGGAGTTTGTATGTCATTTAAATTTTCCATATGATAACAGAAAGGCATTAGTAGTACCGGTTGTTTAAGTATAATCTCCGTTTTTTTTTTTTTTTTTGAGAAATTTGGGTTGAACTTGGAGAGTTCTTGCAACTTCTTGGAGTTTGTAACTAAGAAGAAGAGAACTGGAAAACAGCTGGGTTGGGACCCTGCGGGACCCTCGTCAAGCAAAGTGTAGTCTGGGAGGCGGATGCTGGCAAGGTGTGCCAAGTTTTCGCGTTGGAAAGAGTCCGGGGGATTGAGAGACTTTGAACGCAGGCAGGAGATCAGAAGAGAAACTGTGAAATTTATAAATTGAAGTTTATCCCCTTGTGTTGATCGATTGTCAACTTTAGAATTTAAACTGCGGTTATATAAGGTGTAGAATACATCGGAAATTGTCATTTCAAGCCACAGTAGGCTTTTTAAAATACTCAGATTAGGTTTATTATTATTATTTATTATTATTATTATTATTATAATTGTTATTATTATTATTATTATTATTATTAAGAATAATAATAATAATAATAATAATAATATTATTATTATTTAAACATAACCTAATTATTTTGCATTATTTTGCAACCATTAGACCCCAGGGTTACCCCTGAACTGAATTTGCCCTTGTCTCGACTGGATTATGATATCTTTTACAATCTGAAAATGTAGGTCTCAAACAGTTTAGCTGCTTGTTGATATTTCAGATTAGGGATTTGACAGATTAAATGCGTTCTGGGAGATTAGAAAGCAATCATTGTTTCTACAGATGCTCGAGTTTCTGGTAATAGATTATATGGTGGAGAAGCCTGGATGGTCTTAACCTTCTTCATAGAAAATAAGAATTTGCATCTCCAACATTCTGAAAAGATAGGACTTTGTCTAAATAAATCGTATCACACAGGATTGCAGGGCTATATATAGGCCTAAAAATCACAATGGCTAATGGCTAGACCTTTAGGTTTATGCACAAGATTTTAGGGCAGCCTGCATAGTTTAAAAACATAACTGAATATTTCCAATTAAAAATGCTTCATTTGGCCAACAGCAAACAGTTTTAAGTTTGCTTACTTAGAGTTGCACAGAGCATCCCATGAACTGAAGTAGTTTATATTCCTCTTGTGTAAAGCCACTTATCCCGGATGCACTGGTGCTAATATACACACATATGCTAATATGAGACCCCAACACCTCAGTAGGTGTTGCATTGTCTTTTGTGAAACAAGAGATAAATTGTGGCCTTGAGTGTAAACACAGAACTAAACTCTGCCCTTGAGCTTGATTGCGTAGTCCACACTAGTGTTGTTCGTAGCAATGTGTGTTTTTCTCACAAACCCTGTGAATATATTAGATGTTCAAACACATGTTAATATAGTCCAAAGTAAATATTGAAATATATCCATTTATATTACATGAGGCTTCAGGTTTGATTCTTGAGTGATGAACCTCTCCTGTATTTCTTTGGTGTATGTCCAATGTATGAATGAATAACATGTAAAAGTGTTATCAGTAGAATTAACTCCTGATAATTGCATCTGCCACACAATAATGTTATTTCTGCTGATATGTAATTCTTTTCATACTTCATATTGCTGAATTTAGTTAGCAGTTTATGCCATTTTCTTGTTTTACAGTAATTTGTGTTTTGAATGGCTTGATAATAGTGGAGTCTGTTATCCATGATAGTGCATAAGCCAAAGTTTGCAGGGAGGTGAAAATGCATCCTTGATGTCCACATCTGCTTCTGTCTGGAAGTCTTGCTTTGACTTTCCATGCACAGAATATAGCTGTCATTTTCAGAATGTTTTCTCCTCTAAGAGTTGGTGTGCAATTGCATGGTGCATGCCTCAATTGTGCATGCAGTGGTTATGAGCCATGTCAGCATTAGCTGTTTTCAATCACTGGATGTTCTCTGAAAACATTCAAGTGAAGAAGGGCCTGACACCATCAAGGCACACATCTTCCTGCCACGTTCCGAATGACAGTATCAGTCACATGATACAGTACGTTAAGGGCGCATGGGGCATAAATGCCCTCAAAGACCATACCTTATTCTTGCAGGCATTTTGTGAAGCATTACCAATGACTGTACAGCCATTTACCTCCAGGTTAAGCATTAACTGAGCATGCCCTTCATGCAAGCAGGTGATCCGGTTTGCAGACGTCTGCCAGCTCAGCACTGTTAAGAGGTCATAAAAGTTAAATGAGACGTTATTTATTGCATCTTGTTTGCCTGGCAGTGTTGGCCAGTGGATACACGGTGCCTCTTTAAACAAAACAAAAGCTTTTAGTCTCACTTTTTTGTGCTTTGCTGAAATCACCAGCATCTAGTTTTGTATACTGTAGCTCTCACATGGGCCAGAGCTGGAATTTGAGTGGGGAGGATGCTATGCACAACAAAAGAACCAGTTGAAAGCCCCAGTTTTTGAGCCAGAAGGGAGACAAAAAGTATATTTCTTGTTTGATACTCTGCTGACAAGATCTTGTGCTCAACTGCATGTCTTGGTGGACTGCCGGATCCTTTTTCATATCTGGCACGCGGTCAAGGTCCATGTAAGAATCACAATCTTACTTGTTTTTCAATCATGCCTTCTTTGTATTGGTTAGGAACATTGGTGAACAAAGTCCTCACTGAGAATCTAAAAAACTTAGCTTAATGTACAACATATTCTCCCCTATGGTGGCTTAATTGTCTATGATGTGACTGTTTTTCCTGCCTGGTTAAAATGGGGTTGTTCAGAAGTATGGAATTTACTTCTTAGCATTAGTCTAGAATTGAAATGTCCATGTTCAATTTGTGAGTCTATTTTTTCTAATAGCCCCATGCAAGTAAAATGTAAATAAATTACATTCTTCCACTCTGTAGTAAACTGTTTTAAAACTCTGTTTAACTGTGGAAAATAACAATAATTACAGTGTATTTCTATAAATAATTAATTGCTGCTAATTTCAACATGCCGTGCTGACGTAAAGTGCTTTTTAGACGTTGTCAGTTTTCCTCCCGGCTTTCAAATTTGCAGTTGAATGTTAGTCAGGTCACCAGTACTCCTCCCAGGACCGCTCTCATACAGGGAATGCTGAAGCGAGAAACAGCCACTCTCATACATGACGCCGCAAGGGGGAGCAGCGTGGTTGTTGCTGACGACAGCCCAGTAACTTATGGGTGCCTGGTTAGTCAGCAGGAGGTGCTGATACCGCTGGGAGGCGAGGATCCCTGGCTGACATTAACCCACTCTTTCCTAACCGGACAAAGCCAATTATGCCTCCCCCCCGCTGTGGAGTGCTTGTCATGCTCAACTGATGGTATGGGCCAGACTCTAATATGCAGTGTGTGGGCTGCAGTGCTTGGCTTTCACGGAGCCAGCAGCTTTACAGACTGTGGCACTCTGGAGCTGTTCTACGCATTCTTTAAATAGAGGGAACACATGGGTCATTGTAAACCTCTTGGTGTAAACAGTGGGTGTAAAAGTGAAAAAGACTTAAGTTCATCTCTGGCTCAAAACCAAATATGACTCAACTTCCCTCACTCTAAAAAGAAAATGGATGTTACTCAGCTGTTGTTTCACAGGGTGATCTCTGTATATCTGGGCATTTTTAAACAGGTTTATCAGTTAAAGCTTTACTTCAAAAAAGGGACAGTTGGTGTGGATGTGCACATGCTTGAATGTGTGCATGCATTTGTTTGAGTAGAAATGGATTCACCCTTTGACCTAGTGTGCAATAACTTTTTTTCCTAGGACCTGTCTGAACCAAGTTCGTTAGGGAAGTACAAAGGGACAAATGTATTTCTGATTACTGATTCATTGCTGTGTTATTTTACACAGCCAAGTGCATGGTTATTTTTCTTTGGTTAAATAGCTATCTACTGCAGACAACTGGTGTTTCATTTTATATTTTGAAGTGTCCACAGTGGTTAACATCCATTTAACTGTAATAACATTTAAGTCCACTGATGCTTGTTTAATGTAAAAAGAAAATAATTGAACAGGTGTATCAAGAAAAACTTGTTTCAGTCAGTGAAATTTAAAGTCACTTGGGGAACCATCTTGTTCCTCAGTAAAACTAATTCAAGCTGAGAATTTTGTCTTATTACAGATATTCTGTTATTACCAGATATTCAGTTCCTCTTCTGTACTCTGGGTACTTGTACCTTCAAGAGTTGCAGAGACAGAGTCTTCTGTGTGACATGCACTAATTTGTCTCATCCACATATACCACATATGTGCTTTTATTTTCTAGACTGGATTGTTCTGCTTGACATTTGCAATCAGTCACCACAGATTTTAATGGAGGGGCTGAATGTGTGGTCACATGTCTGTGCAGTCACCATGAAGACCAAACTTCCTGGAGGAAGTGAAACAGGCCCAACATTTTTGTGGCCTGCTTAGAATTTTTGAAAAGCCATTCACATTGAGATATTTCTATAGCAACTGCCTTACAGCTTCAGAATTGCAAAATAACGCACTTCTGTTTTTTGATTGACACTAGTAAACGGACTGCATTTTGTTGAACTGGCAGCACATGGTAGTTACCTCATTTTTTAGGATGTTGACTTTATCAGTGTGTAGAATGGGTAGATATGGGAAGATGGATGCATTACTATTGCAAAGAAGTTTGAAATGAATTATACCATATCTACTAATTTTAAAATAATTTTGTACCTTGTACCATTTCGAGCATCTTTTGAATGCATCAGGGGATCATTTTGTATAATGAGGTATATTGTGGCAATAAGAACTTTGATTGTTTATTTGATTTGATTGTTTATGGTTTGCACTGACATTCCCTCAGTAGCCTCCATACTGGATGGGACATTGTGTGGTTATGCCTATAATGCAGTGCCCTGAAGTTTTTTTTTTTTTTTTTTTTTCATGATTACATATAGCTTGGGTATTAATGGCAAGCTAGCAAATTAAGTTTCAGTGTATATGTTCCTACATTAGCTAGCAAGGAATCAAAAGCTTACTAAACTAACTAAAAAGTCAATGTACTATGCTTCTCTTTATTGCATGGTGGCTAAAGTAGGTCACTAGTTGGGTTTATATAGCTGCAGTTACTAGCAAGCAGTCAAAACATTATATAATCAGTGTGCTCTCCTTCCTTTTTGGTTAGGTACTTAAACCTACATAGCAAGTTAATAGCTAAAGTATGTCATGTAGTTACATAACTACTAGTGGATCAAAGAGGTGGTTAGCACAAAAAAGTCTTGAAAGCATTTTGTCTTGTGGGAGGGGTCAGTGTGTTTACATGCAAAGATTATTGTAAGATCTGCTCAAAAGCCTGGCGGGCTCACGGGATCAAAGTTTATCACCAACTAAAATGGCTCAATATACACCTGGACAGGGAACTAGTCTGCAGTGCTGTGGCCATTACCCTCAATACAATAACAAGTGCTGAGTTGGTAGGCAGTGGGTGGCTGACTAAACAGGCACTTAAAAAATGGTAAAAAAAAAAAAAATGCTACACTTAAATCTTAATAGCTTTGCACTCAGCAAATTCTGATTGTCCACAAATAATGGATTTTTTCCAGAAAACACAAGGGACACACTCTCATGCCCTTGTAAATAGTATTTTTTAAATCCTCTTCTGGCATAGATTACCCTGATGAGTTGCTTCCTGTAGTGTATTATGAGATTCTGGCACTTCTGGTTCAGATTTTTCACCATTTCACTAACTTTCTCTTTTTTTTTATATGTGAACTGTGTTCTTGAGTATGATCCACAAATACTTGATTAGACTGAGATCTGGAGAATGAGATGATCAGTAAAGAATGCATAAACTTTTTTGTAAACTTTTTTGTGATCGGTTAGCTGTTTCTTTGTAGATTTTTTTGCAGTACTTTCAATCATGCTGGAATGATAGTGGACTGGACTGGACTGACTGGGGTGTCAGCAGAGTGAACTTCTCAGAAAGAACCAGTTTTTCGGCCACACTACCAGTTCACATTCAGATGAATGCACATTCATGCAGGCAATATAAAATGTTTTTTTTTTCTTCTTTTTTTGACCCACAATAACCTGAAGATGCCAGTTTGTTTAGGAGATCTTCACCAGTTGCCTGTTGATTTATGGTTGCCTCCAGAACCACTTGTGTCACAACACAAGTTAGCAAGATAGACATGAATCTTCTTTGTCAGGGGTACTGCTGTACCAGTAGCCTTTGATTTCTCAATAACCTACAATGAAATGTGGTTCATTCATCTTAACTTGTGGAGGTCAATGATTATTTACCTGCAGTCCTCAGAGAGCTCTCTGACCTCACCCATGATGACACATGTTACTGACAAATCTCTTCTGTGTGTGACCTCCTTTTTGCCACAGGGGAACAGGAAGCCTTTGGATGCCTCTGTGCAGTTTCAAAAGCATCCATTGAACTTCCAGTAAGCAGAATGTGAATAATCTAAATTGTCACTGTGCAATGCTATTAAGATTAAAGCGTAACATTTTTTACACATTTTCAGCAGGAAAAATATCCAGAATGTACACTTGCATGTACATTTTTATAATATTTTTGTTCCTCTTTAGTCATGGCTATTAATAAATATGCATGTACAACATTCTTTTTTTAGAGGATTACTACAGCAAAACGGCTACCACATGCTCATGATTAGGCACAGTTAGCTGACTAGCCCAGCCATTTGAGAAAATGCACAGGGGTTCACATTATAGCTGTAAATCTTTGATTGGATGGGCAGTGTGATACATCTGCCATAAATGGGTCTCACAAACACTGTTGACACAGTTCTGTCCTGTTCTAGTCTGTTGGATTGTCAGTCAGTATTTCATAACTGGTGGCCAGGGATTGTTCTTTTGCAAGGTGACTTTTCTAGCAGTATTCTAGCACTTTTTATTAAATCTAATTGCCTGTTTTTCTCTCCTGTCTTACTGAGATGAATTGCCATATTGTTTTATCTCACTCATGATTTATGTGACTCCTGTTTTACTGCTGTTTGTAAATGTCTGTGCTGGTGTATCATCAGCGCTGTACATGGCTTTGTTGGGGGGGGGGGGGGGGGGGGGGGGGGTGATGAACATTTAGAGCTTTATATTGCTTTATTGTTAAGTAGGATGTGTCCCAACCTGGGAATTTTCAGCCAAGCTTCCACCCTGCCCTAAACACAGTGCGTGAATGTGATCATTAACAATAAGCACAATTGTAATGTGAGGTGTTATGTTGCAAACACTTGACTACATGCACTGTAAATCAAAATTGGTTTAATTTGATAGATGTACCCTACTGGTTCACTCAGACAGTCCTTCAAAGAGTAGTATGAAAAATCATACTACATACTAAAAATTTTACAAGATTGATGAATATAAAATTATTATTGTAAAAAGCATTTTACAAATCTAGGCAATCCATGGTTACACTGTGAGAACTCTTTGTTTTGTCAGGAATGGAAAGTACCATATATATAACCAGTAGTGAAGGGGGAAATCCTATTTAGTGTGTACTTTTCTAAAAAGTCATGTTTTGCTGTTAACTCTTAAAAAGGTGACTAAACTCTGAAAGCAGATGTGAAAGAGTGTGGTCTGCCACATGATATATTAGGAGCTCCAAGCTCCTTGTTGTTGTAGTGGAGGCTGTGAGCATGCAGAGGCCCTAGGTAAAATCACAGGTTTGTGAGTCGATCTGTGTTTATTTTTGCTTTGTTTGTCCATGTTTATAGGCCCTCTTGCTGGCAAATATGGATGACATTCAGGTTGTTGAGTCAAAACCTCTGCTGGTGGACCAGGAACTGGCGGTGAGTATGTAGGAAAAGTTTTTATTTTGTTTAGTTCCTTTTATTGTATGATTGTGTGGTTGTTGTGAAGCATCATAAACTTTTACGCCAGCTATTGTTGTATTTTGTTGATTATGTAATGACATGTGGGGAGGTCTTTGTTTAGGAAACTGCATGCACGTAAAATGAGAGGGATTGCATGATTTAGCAGGAAAATCTCTCCTTATTGGTAGCTATAACACCCTGGTCCACTGTGTGCCCCCCAATGTTTTAACACTTGTTCCACAATTATACAAATTAGCCACTATTGCTTACAGCTGAAGTTATTTCTGTCTATGATTCCCAGTTACACAAGTATTTTTTATAATTGTCTTGGATCATGCAGAGAAATGAACTGACATTACCTTGAAAACTGGGCCCCATTTTGCACTTATCAATTAAGGCTTGCAGAAAAAGGGATAATAACAAAATGTCTGTTTTTGATATTGATGTTTAGCACAGATACATATCACTCATCACTACAGTATGTGAATACAAATCTGTGTTCCTAATCTGTCTGTACATGTTTCTTTTAAAGGGACTGAGAGCGGCTGTTCAGCAACTCACGCTAAAGGCAAGTACACAGACTACAGAATTCACCTGTGATTTCCAGTCTGGCTGCTCACTACAATGAATGCCAGGCTTTTTGTGGTGGGGCAGGCCTGAACTTGCCAAGAGCCAGCAACACAGACATATCTACCAATTAACCAAATTGCTGACACAGTAGCACCACGGTAAAGGGGGAAAATTCCATGCCACATGTTTGAATTGGGCTCACCGCAGTTCCTCTTCGGTCTGTGGCTGAGCAGCTCCACCCTTCCTATACCTTTGTGTCTTTCATAATCGACCATGTGAAGAGGGATCATAGTAGGAAGGAATACCAGTACATCACTGAGCATGTTTTTCCGAGTGGACTGTCGCAGGACGTGTCTCGATATGCCCTGCCATTGCTGTTTGGCAGGGTTATTCACCACAAGGGTGGCTACAGCTGGTGCAAGCTCATTGTGCTGGTGTAAATCTCCTGTTCTCTAGCTCCATCTTGTGAGCCATATGTGATGATGGTAGTCAAACATGGATAGGGTTTGGCCAAATTTCAGGATGACCCAGTTTCGCCCGTGACTTGACTTTTCACCTTTTTTTTTTTTCCTTTTCAACCAGTGCTCGTGCAATTAGGATGCCATTCTGTGCTTTAAAGATTTGGTCAATGTTGTGGTTGGAACTGACGTAAAATGTAACCTGGCACAACTTTTTAAATGTACTCCTGCTTCTGCAGCTGGATATTTTCTGAAGCTGTTCAGGTTAAGGACCCTGTTGAAGGTTATACCAGCAGTGCCCCACCTGGTAGATGGAATATCTTTAATTTAAGCCCAGCTCCTTAACTATTACACCATGCCACCACTTGGACATTTTGTGGACATCAGAGAAAATAGGTCTATTTTGTATGCGTATCTGTAAGTTTTATTCCTGATACGTAACAGAAAATGATGGGTTTGGTTGTTCTAATAGAATGCCCAAGCATGTCAAGCATTACATGTAAAGTGGTGGCTTTGGTGTACTGGTCAGTGTCATTGAGATGAATGAACGCATGAGCATCAAAAAGGTTATTTGTCTGCTGTGTTCGCTGATAGTTCAACCAACACTTTTTGTCATTTATCAGTTTTTTTTAGAGTTACTTTATCAAATCTTTGCATCATTTTACCTGCAATTACAATTGAGATTTAAAACCTCATATGCAGTGCCCCTGTAATAGCTCCCAAGGAAGATGTTTTAACACATATCTTTACCTCTATACAAAGGCCATTTTGAAAAGTCATTTAGCTCTGAGCTTCTGAATTGCAATAAAAATGCTAAATGCATAGTCACATGAATGCATGCACAATACAGATGCTAACTCTGCCCCCAGTTTATGTGTGAGAGATGTTGTCCCCTGGGGATGGTTGAAGCCACTGAAGATGCAGAGCAGACTGTTTTTGGTGGTGGAGGCCCAAGGGCCTCCATGCATGCAGAAGAGTTCTGAAACAGATTGCCGTCCTGTGCTGATCCTCCCAGAAGATTAGTTCTCAGGTTTCCAGGGCAGTATTTAATATCGTCAACTGTCTGCAAGTCTAAGGGCTTTGCCATTGGCACCACAGAACCGCCATCTGCCATAGCTCTTAACGTGGCTGGCCAGCGCTGCACACAGACGTCTAGCTAAATGGGATTAGCCCTGCTGGAGAGGCGCCATGTGTTTGCGTCCAGAAGGATCCATGGCAACTGCTCAGATATTACCATAAGTCCTGTAACTGGTTTTCTTTATCTCTTTTTTTGGTTTAGAATGCAGCCTCAAACTGGAGATGTGTCTTTGTTCTTGGGAAATCCCGGTCCATCCCGTCCCCCTCCCCTTGCAGTATCACTGACTCATCCAAGTTCCCCCCTTCTGATTCCCTCAGAATCCCACTGCTTTCCCACCCCTGACCTCAATTCTGTAGCCTTCTTTTTGGTCACGTCAAGTAAAATGAGTTTTCAAGGGCAAGTGCATTTCATTTCCTCATTGGGGAACCATGAGTGTTGGGTTGTATTGTTCCACTTTTTTATGTTTATGATAGTGACTTTTAGTTTTACAAATTTTAAGTAAATCCCACTAAGTGTGAAATGTAAATGTGTTTGAATTTGCTTTCTAAATTAATTAGCACTGGTTTAAAATTAGCCAGGCAGCATTTTTTTCCATCGTTTTAAACACTATTCCCATAGTTCCAGTGGAGGCTAGATAGAATGCCTGCATTTCTGCTTATAAGTAAACGTTATGGAGAAAACTGCTAGACAGTCATTTCCTGTTTGGCAGTATGTGGATTAATGACAAAAATTAATTTTATTTCCGTAAATACCTAAGACACCAGAATAAATCTGATAAAATCAGAACACAACACTTTTGTGTTTGCTGCAGTTTATGCATTTACAACACGACCATTTAATTTGCTTTGAATACTGTTTCGCTTGTTTGAATTGCACAAGCAAGCAAGAACTGAGTGAATTGTTCCACTGTCATGCACATAATGTCAGCCAGTGCTGTATTCATATTCATATTTTCATCAGCCACCCTAGAGCTGACCGCTGATGTTCCAGTTTGCAGCTCTTTGTTTGTTTGCCTGAATTTTCCAATGTCCCTGAACCGGAGAGGCGGGTCATTTTTACATGTTCAAACCACCTGACGTTGACTGATCCAATTTGCGGATGTCTTCATCCAGCATTAACTTGTTTTGGCCGCTCAGCAAGGCACCATGGGATGGCAGGGCTTACAGAGAGCCCTGAGCAGCAGGCGTATAAAACGCGGCCCTCAGCCGACTTTGAGCTAAGTACCTTTTAGAGGCGTTGCAGACAATTGGATCTAGCCCTCACTACTCACAGCAACAATAGCAGCAAACATGGTTCTCGAGGACTCTGACATGGAGTGTGTTTTTGAGATTGAGGTGGCTGTGAGTACCAGCTTTATTATTTTTAGTGGATGTTTATGCTGAAGCCTCACTGAGTCGCTGTGTGTCTGAGTTTTTTGAATGTTATCGCGTCAGTCTTTGTTAGTCTTGCATGTTGTATGGGCCTGGTTTGCAATGCCGTGGTCAGGATGTGTCTGTGTGCAATGGCTGTCACAGAGGCAACACAGTCACTGTGTCTCATATTGGTTAAAGGCAAGATTTTTTTTTTTCTGTTGATCTGCTGTTGGTCCTCAGCTTGGAATAGTACATGACAAGAAGCATTATTTGTTTCATTACTTCTTTCATTAGTAAATAATTACATTAATAAATGATAATTTATTTTAATAAAATAATTTATATTAAATCATGTTCATTATTTTCCTTCATTACTTACCCACTTTTATGAGTGCATTGGTAGCTAAAATTGGTATACTGAGTACTAACATAAATTGTATTAACTCTGGAAAATTGTAACAGTCCCTTACATTTATTGCTCAGTCTGCAACTAACTGTGCAGAGGAAGAATGGAGTTTGTCCAGAAATGATCTGGTGCCATTGTCTAAAACAGTCATTGAAATGAATTAAGAGGAATATTGTGTTGTGTGAGAAATCCTCTGAAGATTGTGTTGCACATACAGAGAGATTGGTTATGCATTAGTGGTTTGATAATGAGTTTGTTCTGAACAGTTTTTAATTGTGAACATTGTCACCTGATTTTGTCATGTTAATGGCTTGAGTTTTTTAATAGTAAGATTTTGGTAAACATTTTAACAGTAAATTATTTTAAATGTAGTTGTAACTATTCACTAATTGGGGAAGAATTTGCATTTTGCTGAATTTAAATCTAGGCAAAGTGCCTTTTTTAACCATTGAAATCTTTGAGAATCAACACGTCATTGTTGTGGAGCTTGTGGAAGAGATCCTAGAGCATAACTTTGTTTCTTTTTTGATTCCTATCATCTCTGAGGAATATGGGCTGATTGCCATTGCTAGTGTTAGCTGCAGATCTCTATAGGGCTGTTGATTTGCTTGAGGACCTAACTGGAGCTCGGCAATGCAGTTTCCACTGTGAAGCTTTGTGAATAGTGTTTTTTTTCTGCCCGATGCCTGGGTCTCACCAGAGCTGTGTGCCCACAGGAGCATGATGTGGAGACCCCCTATGGCAAAGTCCACTGCACCATGAGGGGGGTACCCAAAGGGGATCGGCCCATCATCATGACATTCCATGACATTGGACTGAACCGTAAGCCCCGACCTGTTTCCCCTGCTCTCACACTTGTTCGGGTTATACCTGAGCTTAAGTGATGCTTCACTCCATTTGTCATTTTAAGCCCCCCACATTAATCTTACAGCCAGAATGGGCCCATAGAAAAAATAATATATTGAGGATATTTTTTAGCTCAATCTATATTGAAAATAAAAATATTGCCATGTTGTTATATTGCAATATATTTCTGCTTTGCATTATTGTGTTATTAAAATATTTCCAATATATTCTTGGACTGAACAATTTATTTCTCAGAATATTACAATATATTTCATTTTTGTATGGGGAGGTTCATGTTTAATGCCTAAGTCATGCTGAAGTCAGTCTTGTTGTGCATATATGTAGAGCTCTCCATGCCCTCCATCCCTGCTCCATGTTCATGAGCAATTTTCCTCTGGTTTTTGCCTATCCAGACAAAAACTGCTTTGACTCTCTCTTCACCCATGAGGACATGCAGGAGATCACGCAGCATTTTGCTGTGTGCCACGTAGACGCGCCGGGCCAGCAGGAGGGGGCCCCCAACCTGCCCGCTGGGTGAGTGTCGAACCACCCTTAAACTCCCCCCCCCCACACACATACATGCCCCCGCCCACCCAAACGGTGACCTAGGTGAAATGTAGGCTGCAATGTCTGTGACCTCTGCTCACCTGTTGTTCTAACCCACTTTGGCTGAAAGAGCCGCGAACCCTGGGAAATCCTCATCTGTGACGCCACACGTGTTCGGCATGTCTTTTCATGGGCGTCAGTCCTTCAAGCTAATTAAGCGTGACCCTGATAATTTCACACACCTTACAGAAAAGTCAAAGGCCTCTGTTCAGTTGAGCCACATGTTTTTTCCTGAACTTTTTTGAGTAACAAATCTAAACAAGCCTTACACTTTGCCCTTGCATACGCAGCAATGTTTTTACTAGTTTCAGCAATCACCAATTTCCTAATGTTGTGCAAGACACCAAGGGGTAGCAGCTTAGATAGAATTCAGATAAGGGACACTGCTTGGATATCACAGAATACATTAGTAAAAAAAGGCTCCATTTGGACAGGAGTTACTAAAACAGAACATCACTAGACTTCCAGTACTTTGAACTCTCTCCAGGTGTTTGTTATGGTGTAGTTGCCTGGAGCCATACAGCACATGCATTATAAATGTATTTGGAATTTAAGCAATTAAGCTTACACATTCTCTACCTGTTTTTATCTTTCTGAAGCTATGAGTATCCTTCCATGGACCAGCTGTCTGAGGCTCTTCCTCTGGTCCTGAAGCATTTTGGGTAAGTGGCAAAATAAGAGCATTCACTAATTTCAATTATCTAACCCATTGATCTCATTCTGTGTTACTCCCCCGTTCTGCACACAGACCTGTGCCATACCATTTTGTCATTCTTTTCTTGCAGTCTGAAGAGCGTGATTGGGATGGGAATGGGTGCCGGAGCCTACATCCTGGCCAGATTTGCTGTGAGTCGATATTAACCATTCCTGTGACTTGCTCTTTTTCACATACCTCTAATCAAACCAGGATTAGGCAGTACTAAAGTTCCTGTTTTCAGCAGCCAATATTGATGCAGACTGCATAATCCTGCTTATAATTACTGCAGCATTAGTATTTCAAATGCTCTTTTCTGGCTGAGCACCCGCACCCTGCCTGTGCCTGAATTTCATTTTCCCTCCAAAACTGAAGGGTACCTGCTATGTGGCATTGTTTTATTTCCCCACAGTCCAGTTGAGCTGAGATTGAGCAACTGGCCACATTTCTCACCTGCAAGCCACATTTCCATTTTCACCAGTCTTACTTTAACTTTTCAATGTAGATTGATAGATTTAGGTTGATATTATGTTTGCTGTTGTAATGTGTAAAGTAATGTAATGTAACATTGTAGTGGGTAGAATGGACAGTGGCAGTGGTGATGTTGGGAATGCTTCATGTTTTTGTTTATTACAGCTGGATTACCCAGCCATGGTGGAGGGTCTGGTTCTGATCAACATTAACCCATGTGCCGAGGGCTGGATGGACTGGGCTGCACACAAGGTATCCAGCCCTTTGTCTGACATTTCAGGAATGAGGTGTTTGGATAAAATGAGTTTTTGGCTCACACCGACAGCCAAGCGCACCACCTTAAGTGGATTTTTAGTATGATAGTTTTTATCAATGTACCTTTAATTCAGCCATCTTGTTCTTTTCATATTTGTTATGCCAGGAGCTACTTTTTAAGGAATGTGTGTGTTAATGTGTGATGAATTAAAACAGGGTACACAAGCAGCATTTGTCACAGTATCAAGGATATGCATTCCCCAGTGGGTGCCATTGCTATAGAGGTATCATGCTGCACAGTCTGTTAACATTGTTCTGATATGTTAAAAGGGAGTTGACTTTTGTGTTCAGGACTTTGTGGTGTTGAACTATGTTATTATGGCTGATAATTTGACAGCGTTTTGACCACACCCCTCAGTGAAGAACTGAAGATTTCTCTTTGATCTCATTGCAGATCTCTGGCTGGGCTCATGCCATGCCTGACATGATCATTACCCATCTGTTTGGCAAGGTACGTACTTTTATGATAAGTAGTTTGAAACTGCCATGTTATACAATGTAATTTTTTTTTTTTTAACTTTTGCTCTGCCTTTTTTTAGTATTTTTAATCTTTCATTTTATATGTTGAAGATCCTTCTCATGCATAAAATTAAGGAACATGGAGAGCTTCATGTTTAAATGAAGTTATGATGAATGAATGAATGAGGCTTCCATTTCTGATCAGTCTTTTTATTCAGACCGTAAATTTCATATTATATATATGTAACTGTAAGTATTATCACTAAAATATCAATAAAGTGAAATTCAGAATTATTTTGCAATAATAAATAAATGCACACTGTGTGATGGATTTTTTGTTTCTGGTGTGTGATGTCTGTTGGTGCTGGAGGGTAATGATGAGTATTTTCCTTTACAGGAGGAAATCCACAACAACCACGACCTGATCGCGACATACCGCCACCACATCATGCACGATGTGAACCAAACCAACCTGCAGCACTTTGTGAAGTCCTATGAAAGGTAAAGTTCACAGAGAGAGCACACAATTTTTTCTCGCACGGTTTTTAATTTGTGTTAGCCTTGTTATGGTTGATTGTTTTAATGGTGCATTCTTCCTGACAGTCGGAGGGACCTGGAGATCGAGCGCCCCATTCCAGGGGGGCCCATAAACGCTCGGACCCTGAAGTAAGTCAGAAATACCTCTCACAGTCATGAGTCTTTGGAGAATGTGATCACTCTGAGATCCTTGCGCTGTTCAGGCCTACAAACTAACTGCCACTTCCTGCAGATGCCCGGCTCTCCTGGTCGTTGGAGATAGCTCCCCCGCGGTCGACGCTGTGGTAAGTGCATGCACACACAGACGTCAGTGGTCTTTAATGTTCCTGAATGTTTAGGGGTTTGGAACTCCTATAGCTATTTTTTCAAAAGCATGGCCAGAAATCTGCATTCAGTTGAACCAGCTAAACACTGCTTGAATGCACCATAAAAATCCCAGTTATCCAAATTCATTGGGTAACAGCTCTGTATTTTTTCCCCTTTCAGGTGGAATGCAACACAAAGCTGGACCCAACAAAGACAACTCTGCTCAAGGTGAGCATTTACTCTTAACACCCATAATGGCAGATGGGGAGCTAATAATAGCCATGTAGAACAGCAGCAGAGGCGGCTAAGCTTCCACTAGCTCAGCACTGCTTGTCACATATTGACTAGCGCTTGTGTCTAAGTGCCAGTCGTAGGAAGCCCTGGGGTCAGAATTTGTTCCATCTGACCCCTTTTTTTGTACCCAGCACGTACCATTTGCCACACATCACCTTCAGAGTTTGAAATCTCTCTGTTATCGATGGGTAATGGCACAGTAGTTAATCACTGACTGAATCCTCTGTAGGCATGGCCTTGTGTCTTATTAACACCTTAAGGCTGGCAGCCGCCAGCAACGTCTTGTTATCGGAGCTCTGACTCGTGCACCTTTTTCCTCTCTCTTTGCAGATGGCCGATTGTGGTGGTTTGCCCCAGGTTGATCAGGTACGTGAGCGTCGGGTGCTTATGGCCCATAATTCCATCTGCGTCGGGTGGGAGGGATAATCGTTATCTGAGATGCGACTTTGTTTAAGCTCATTAAGAACAGGCACTGTGTGCTCCTAATTGTAACACCGGATGCTTGTGTTTACAGTGCCAGTCCATTCTGGCCTAAACTGCCTGTGCTCAGCACTGCCTTCTCATAACTGTAAACAAACATGTAAACATGCAGACTGTAAACAAGCTACTGTAAATAGCAGCATTGTGCTTAACATCCTGTCAGCCAGTGAGCGTAGGAATCCCAATTCTGCTGATGTGCTTAGCCTTTTTCTTGTCCTCTCAACAGCCCGCAAAGTTGACTGAAGCTTTCAAGTACTTCATCCAGGGAATGGGCTACAGTGAGTACACAGCTGGACAGATATTTATCTTCTACATCACACTTCACCGAGAGAAGTGGAAAGCTGATGCAGTTCTAGTTACATCTGAGTTAAAGCACTTCCAAAGTCAAAGCTGAAGATACAGGAATGCATGAGCTTTCTTTAAATAAAATATTCATGTCCACTTTAAGTGTGATGCTCATACCTCATCTTTACTATCAGGAAGTCTAAGCCTCTTCATGTTTTTGTATTTTGTTAATATTCTTTGATTCTTTGATTTTGATTTGAGTTTCACTCATTAATTCTCATTGTTCTATAACTAGTGTAGTTTGTTTTTGTTTTTTCCCCAAAATTGGATTTTTTGGCAAATTATTCTAAAATAAACATTGCATCACTTTCTGAGCTCTACAAAGTGCAGCGCTGAGCCATTCTATCTCTAATAATGCTGACAGGTCAAATCTTAAGAGTGTGGTTACATAACTCCCCTACACTTTCCATTCGTCATAATTAGTCTCTCCTGAGCCTTTAGGCTCTATATGTTCTCTCTGTTGCATCAAACACTCAGTGTAACCACAACTATATAATCATCATACCAATTCAAAGAAATGAAAATCCCATGTATTTAAGCTTCTTATGTGTGCCCAGCACAGCTGAACATAAATGCTTACGTGTGGCATGGCAGTAATGGGTATCACTGCCTCCTGGTGGTGAGGCAGAGAAAGGATCCTATTCCACCAATCTTTACGCAAAGCAACTGCTCTGGGGCTGATTTTAGTTCACTTTATTACATTTGGGAAATAGATTATTTGAAATTGTCCAAAGCGGGGTATTTTCACTGACTGCAGCACTCTCAAAATCCACTTGTGGGTTGGTGCTGTGTGTGGAGTGTGTGTGTGTTTTTTTATGAGTGTCTGACAAGTGTTTGTGTGTGTGTAAGTGGCTGCATGCTGAAATGTTGACCGCAGTAGAGTGACTGTTCCCCTGTTGCCCTCCTCCCCAGTGCCCTCGGCCAGCATGACCAGGCTGGTGCGCTCCCGCACGGCCTCGGGCTCCAGCGTCCACTCCTTCGATGGGAACCGCAGCCGCTCCCACACCAATGAGGGTAACCGGAGCCGCTCCCATACCACCGACAATCAGCGCCCCCACCCGCACGCTGACCCTGACATGGACACCACCGCCAACAGCAACGTGGACCAGTCCGTGCCCAAGTCAACCGAAGTGTCTTGCTAGAGCCCTGGAGCCCCCTGCCCAGGGACCCTCCCTCCATGATCTGCCTGCGCTGCCCTGCTGCTAAAGATAAACACCGGGACTGGATCAGCCATTCCTGTGCCCTCATGCTCTCCTCTAGACAACCCAGCAAGAGTCCAGAGTTTGTGCTCTGCTCCTCATTTTTTTCTGCCAAAGAGTTTCAAGAGGAGGGCTCTGGCTCTAAGCATGCACCATTCCCACAATGTTGTCATTGACTGTTTATAACGCGGAGGCCCGAGAGTAGATGGGTTTGAGAGCAGGGCAACTCAGGCAGATGTCAGAGGAGTGTGTGGGAGAAACCTGTGCTTGTAAGCTACATACAACTCTGTAAATTCTTCATTCCTAATGACCCGTGTACTTTCTCGGCTCCTCCGTTTGTCTAGTCGCGTTCGGTGTTCTTTGCTGAAATGCCACGGCTTTCTCCAGTTCCGAAAATGGCTGATTGATTTGGTTCTGACGATCTTTTACTTAACTTGATAGAGTAACGTTTGATTTAACGTTTGGCATGCTTAGAAACAAATACTATCGCACAAGGTGTAGAGCTGGCGCATGGAGCCGCTGGGATCAAATGGGAACAGTTTTGTTAAAGCTGCTTTTCATTCTTGAACCTACAAGACTGAACTAATTTTAATTATTATACAGCACACTTATGATAATGAATATGTTTTAGGGTTCTATCAACTGGTTAGTGATGTTGCTGAAGATATGTTTTTTTTGCTCAGAAAGGAATGATTTTAGTCATTGCACTTGGGAAATTCATAAAGAAGCAATATTTGTCTTCTGTCAAACTCATTGTCAATCAGTCAAAAAAGAAGAAATGGTACATTAACCCTTTTTTTGCAATCATGTGTTCTAATTGCAGGAAAACTGCTTCTGGCAATACTAATGTTCTGGTTGGCTTTTATACATTTTCTATGCAAACAATGACAACAGAACAAAAAAGTGCCATTGAACCCAAAATTTGCATGTGATTCTTCTTTGTGATGGTTTAAGAGCAATGCTAAACGAATGTTTGGATAATGAAACATTAGGAAACAGCTGATTGCTTACTCAGCTTTGATTCTTCTTTTACTCGCATAATAGCAGAAGTGTCGCTGGCTTTATAGAAGATTTTGCTTTGTAAAGATGCAGAACTGCCCACCGTAGATGGGACGTTTTCTTAATGATATAACGTTTGTATTTATTAAAAAAATAATAAAATTTGTAACTTTGCACCTGTGTGACCAGTAGCATTATTTCACTGTCACATTAGATATGCTATGTCCTTGTAAGTGTTTGGAAGTGGGGTTCGTAACAGGGGATCTTAAGGTTGATCAGCATAAATCATTGCTGATGACTACATATTTGCTAGCTGCATGGGGCAGCTCAAACTTGACCTTGCCATGGCACCTGCAGTGCCAGGTTCTTTTAAGTAGAGCTCCTTAAGTGACAAGGCTTAGCCAAAAGCTTTTCCTGCAGAGACCAGTTGCTGGCTGTCTGACTCCACCCTCCACCCACAAACTGCCTGCCCTGCCTCCCACACGTGCACTGTACTGAGGTCAGTGGTTTTGTACTTTGTAGACCGCCAGTGGTCTATTTGCTGCAGCTAGATGGTCTGTGGAATGAAATATTGCATTTATAAGAAAGTAATGTATATTAATATGTAAATTATTAATATATTATTATTAATGTATATTAAAATGTAAATTAATATATAAGTAATAATATGTTATGTGGTCACAGAATTCAAAACTGATCTCATAAAGGAGGAATTGAGGAACAATAAGCATCAAAACGCCCATAAAGCGACAAATCAACAAAATTTAGGACCTACATTGTAGATGTGATTGTAGTGCATAAGTTTGACTGTGAAATATTATGATAGCCATATGAATCATGCTATATTGGCACACAAACATTTGCAACAACCAACAAAGATTTGTTAAATGATGTACAACAAAGCCATTGCTTTGCAATATTTATTCTCACGTTTGTGTATAATATCATCCTTACAGTTGACACAAAAAATGCAATAATTCTTTATATCATGTCAGTCCCTGATATACATTAACAGAATACAATTTATTTAAACATAAAATAGCTTGTATGTACATTGACATTTGAGAGATCATTTTAGTCCCTGAATCTAGAGTTTCTATTGAAAAGATACCTACAGAGTTTACTGAAGGCAACTACTGTACATTACCTGCTTTTTATAGCTTTCCAATCCACCAGTCCTTTGAGATCACACAAATAGAACATTTGTTATTCAGGAACAGGATTACAAAGCATGGTCATAATGTGAACAAAAAGAGACAAAAACAGACAAACAATGCTTTTGAAAATGTGACACAGCATTTCTAACATACAAATCAAAGATTGCTTGAGTTTTATGTTCAGAGATGAAATCGGTATACTAGGACTTCTATACCAGACAGACGGATGAAAGAGTAAAATATATATGACTGTGTAATAGAGCAGGAAATTTCCAAATACCATTTCAATTAATAACCCTAATGGATCAATAAATACAGGAACACCTGATTGCTGGGCAACGCAATTTATCTTCCATAAATGGTGTAAATATCATTTACCTTTCAAAGGTAAGGTTTCAATGCATGCTGTCAGAAAAATTTGCTCCCAAACATTGACCCTGGATTAATAATAGTCAGGGATTAGGATTAAGACTGGGTAAACAGCTCCTGGAAAGGCAGAAAACAATACATGGAGCTACTTGGATCCATGAGACTCAAGGCAAGAACATATAACCTGCACTGAGAAACCACCTGACAAAACATGACATATCCACCCATTAGGTGACTCATGAGGCCTTATTGCCTGCTGCTCCTCACAGGACAACAAGGGAACCTTGAGGCCACATGTTGGCCACCCTGGTCACCACACCAGTGCACGAGTGTAACCCTCTTGAGCTGAACTTTGCATCATATATGGGTTTCATCTTTGCAGGAGCACACGAGGACTCACATTTGTCTTAATAGTAACCCTATTCAATGTCTTCAAAGCCTTAAGAGCCGTCATATTCAGCCAGGGACTGGACACCATTGTCCACAATATAGTTTCAACATAGACTGCACCACAGAGATATGTGTATGTGTATGAATCCAAACACATTACCCCAGAATCCCATGAGGACATCTTTTAAATGTATCTTTTTTCCTTTTTATATATTGCTATATAATTTTCCAATAGGAAAAAAATGTTTTTTGAGAGATTCCTTTTTGAAAAACACTTTAATCCTGTAACAAAAAGAGAGAACGCTCTCATTTTCCCTTCAAAAAATTGTTGCTTTTGCACCTGACAGTAAAGCAATCAACATGTGGTGGACGCACTGTGGGAGCAACCTCAGGGAATTCTTTGGCTTGACCTGAGGAAACTGACACCCACAGGTGAGAATGTAGCATTCAGAGGGTTCAGAGGAAACTGGAGGGTCTTCTCAATTCATGATCTCCGGGTAGTCGTAGTAACGCTCTAGCTCGGCAAAGATGTCGTTAGGGTTCTTGCAGCTGAGGTTGCAGAAGCAGGCGTTGATCCACATGAGCTGCCAGGAAAAGACAGCTCCGTTGGGGCACTGGAACTCCACCTCAATGGTCTTGGACTTGTACGGGATACAGCAGCGCTCGTCAGTACAGACGCCACAGTACTTGGGACGGTACTGCTTCTTGCTGACACAGCCTGAGAGGGTGAAGTTCTGGGCTTGCTCCTCACGGTAAATGTTCAGACACTTTTTCCCTGGCTGAAACACATGGGCAAGTGAGGACAGAGCACTGTTAAATACCACAGGCAAAGTGGCCGGGGCTTAGTAAAAGACCACAGTGAGAGAGGAGAAGGGGTATTGTGAAACACCACAGAGAGGACAGGGTGCTGTAAAACAGCACAGAAGAGAGGTGATGGGGCCTGTAAAAGACCTACAGAGTGACCAGCTCGGTCTAGAAGCATTGGATGGGGTGTCTGCATTGACTATCCTATAATTTATAATTGGTGGACTGTTTCTGATTTTGCAGAATGTTTGTGTGTTACAGATGTAACCTCATTATCTGTAATCACGACTAGTGTTCTACTACTAATAAATGTGTACATAATAAATATGTACATAGATCAAGATACTGTGTATGCCATATATACAGCTTTATCAATAAATGGAAATGATTCATGTAACATGACATGTAGCATATGCTCCTTATCCAGAATACAAATACGGTCCTTCCTTTTCGTATTTTGT